>NW_027258316.1:45000-84706 GCF_045791955.1 Oncorhynchus clarkii lewisi | reverse complement strand
ACAGTAGAGAGGCTATAAACAGTAGAGAGGCTATAGACAGTAGAGAGGCTCTATACAGTAGAGAGGCTATAAAAGTAGCGAGGCTACATACAGACACTGGTTAGTGTCTGGCTGATTGAGTTAGTATGTACATGTAGATATGGTTAAAGTGACTATGCATATATAATTTGTTTGGTCGTTGTTCTTCCTCCTAGATCTATGTTGAAGCAATGTAAAACATGTAGCTTACTGTACATGATAAATGGCTGATGTAAACATGTTAGTCTTAAACTATATCCTCAATGGAGATTGAAGAATCTCTATTGAATGACCTCTTAGTCCAGGAGCAGGTTCAATGAGGGTCTGGGATACAGCCAGAAAGAATAGTTCAAAACACGTTGTTAACAGAATGGATACACTGTAAAAAAATAAATAAATAAAAAATTAAACATTTTTTAGGTTCACCTCAACAACTATAAAAGTGTACGTCAACTTTTAATTTTTTTTTTGAATTTTACCCCTTTTTCTCCCCAATTTCGTGGTATCCAATTGTTGTAGTAGCTACTATCTTGTCTCATCGCTCCAACTCCCATACAGGCTCGGGAGAGACGAAGGTTGAAAGTCATGCGTCCTCCGATACACAACCCAACCAGCTGTACTGCTTCTTAACACAGCGCATCCAACCCGGAAGCCAGCCGCACCAATGCGCTGGAGGAAACACCGTGCACCTGGCCACCTTGGTTAGCGCACACTGCGCCCAGCCCGCCACAGGAGTCGCTGGTGCGCGATGAGACAAGGACACCCCTACCGACCAAGCCCTCCCTAACCCGGGCGACGCTAGGACCAGGAAGTAGGACAATAAATATTGTATAGGGTTGTGTTCGATCCGTAGCGCTGAAGATCTGCTTTGTATAATATGACGGCGCGATCTGAAATGATCTTCCAAATTTTAACGCAGATCTTCCCGCGATACTTCGGCGATACGGATTGAATCATATGAGATTAATAATGTAGGGTATGTAAACATTATATTAGGTAGCATAGTTAAAGTGGCTAGTGATACATGGTTAGAGCCGTTCATGTGTTTGTCTGATTCCAGGAGAGAGTAAAGGCTGAACTGGAGCCCTTGAAGGAGAAGCTGAGACGTTACACTGAATCCAAACTAACCTGTGGTCAACCAGAAAAATTACATCACGCTAATTATATTGGGATGCAGTCTGTCTGTTCATTTAGAGGTTGATACTTGATTTATGTGATATTCATAGATATTTTGTGGGGGGGAGGGGGGGGGGGGGGTCCAGACACAGGCTGCAGAGACACATAGGGAAATCAAGAAAGAGTTTCAACATCTTCATCAGCTTCTCATAAATGAAAAGGAGGCCAGGATAGACACTCTGATAGAGGAAGAGAAGGAGAAGACTTGGATGGTAAAGGAGAGGACTAAGGAGATTAGCAGAATAATCTCAACTCTTTCAGACAAGATCCAAGCTGTAGAGGAGCATCTAGAGGGGGACCATGTTACCTTTCTGCAGAGATACAAGGCCATTCTACACAAGGCCGGGTAAATGAGCTGCCTCCTGTCTCTCTTCTTCTCTCCTGTTCTTCTCTCTCTCTCTCTCTCCGCTTCTTTTCTCTCTCTGCTTCTCTCTCTCCTCTTATTCTCTCTCTCCTCTTCTTGTGACGTCATCACAGAGATGACATCACAGACACACTGTGCAAAAAAGAAGAGACATATTATTCAGTCCGTATTGAGGAAGTTCAACATGACATGGTGACTGAAATGTAAAAGCACCCGTTCAATCAAACATTGTCCTAGCCACCGTGCTTCTACACCTGCATTGCTTGCTGTTTGGGGTTTTAGGCTGGGTTTCTGTACAGCACTTTGAGATATCAGCTGATGTACGAAGGGCTATATAAATACATTTGATTTGATTTTGATTTGATTTGAAAATGACCTTTACTTTTCTATAACGCGATCTGTAACGCTTCAGCGACAGGCTTGATATCACCCTGCATCCCACTGCTGACTTACTTCTGAAACTAAGCAGGGTTGGTCCCTGGATGGGAGACCAGATGCTGCTTAAAGTGGTGTTGGAGGGCCAGTAGGTGGCACTCTTTCCTCTGGTCTAAAAAATAACCTATATATATATATATATATGTGTGATTGGGACATTGCCCTGTGTTGGGTGCTGTCTTTTGGATGGGATGTTAAAGGGGTGTCCTGACTCTCTGTGGTCACTAAAGATCACATGGCACTTATCGTTAAAATAAGGGTGTTAACACCAGTGTCCTCGCTAAATTCCCAATCTGACCATCACGGCCACCTAATCATCCCCAGCTTCTAATTGGCTCATTCATCTTCGCTCCTGTAACTATTTCCCGGGTTGTTGCTGTAAATGAGAACGTTCTCAGTCAACCAACGTGAAATGTTCTCAGTCAACCAGGGTAAAATAAAAATGTAATACTGCCCACAGTTACTGTATTTATGTGGTAGAGTTACTGTATTTATGGGGTAGAGTTACTGCATTTTTGTGGTAGAGCTACTGTATTTATGTGGTAGAGTTACTGTATTTATGGGGTAGAGTTACTGTATTTATGTGGTAGAGCTACTGTATTTATGTGGTAGAGTTACTGTATTTATGTGGTAGAGCTACTGTATTTATGTGGTAGAGTTACTGTATTTATGTGGTAGAGTTACTGTGTTTATGTGGCAGAGTTACTGTATTTATGTGGCAGAGTTACTGTATTTATGTGGTAGAGTTACTGTATTTATGTGGTAGAGCTACTGTATTTATGTGGTAGAGTTACCATATTTATGTGCAAAAACATACCCATACATTGTCATTATTATGCAGTACAATAACACACTGTCTGTTTCTCTGTGTTCAGATCCGGTGGTTCTGGACACCAACACGGCCCATCCAGACCTGCTGGTGTACCCCGATATGGTCCCATTCAGAACCAGAAACTCTGAAGAGAGAGAAAAGATGGAGACACCGGTTCCTGACACCTCAGAGAGGTTCAACCTCTAAGAAGGGATCCTGGGCTCTGAGGGCTTCGATTCGGGAACACACACCTGGGACGTGGAAGTCAGGAATGAATATCTTCAGAGATACGACTACCTCCGTGACTGGGCCCTGGGGGTGGTGGAGGAGTCTGTGTCCAGGAAGGGTGTGATAGAGAAGGGAGGCTGGAGATTAGAACAACATAGAGGAGTTTACACCGTACGCTCTGTCCCCGAACCTCTCATCACCCTCTCATTGAAGCTGAGACAGGAGCCCCTGAAGATCAGCGTGACATTGGACTGGGACGGAGGAACACTGACCTTCTCTGATCCGCATTACAATCAACTTCCTCCACACGTTCACACACACCTTCACAGAGAAAGTCTTTCCGTGTCTGAGCAGTGGGTGTGAGACCTTCACCTTGAGGATCTTGCCAGTGAAGGTCAATATAGCGGCTGAACAGCCCAGATGACACCTCTGTATACCACCTTTTCATATTAAAATCTCACTATTTGTTTGAATTTTTTTTTAAACATTTCGGAGAGTTTAATTTCAAACCCACTTTTAGCACAGATTTGAAGTTAATGAAACCCGGACTCTTTATTTGAGCCTGATACACCTGAACCAAACAAACAACCGTTATGTTCAGACTGTTTGTGTTCTCTATCTCTCTGTACCACCCAATATAACATAGTCTGTGTCCCACGAGGCTCTGGTCAAAATTAGGGCACCACATAGGGATTAGTGTGCCATTTGGGGCACTGGCTCTGTCACTCTGACGAACACCATGGCAAAAGGATGCCTCATATTGACCTGTATTGGTCCATGACACAATCTGACCATCAGACAATAAAAACGCATTACAGAAGGTTACGTGTAGTCTATGAAAACATTTCTTTATTGAGACAAACAGGAAGTAGGAAGAGAGAACACTAGAGAAACCTGTCGGCGGTGGAAAGTTGGAGAGGAGATATTCTCACAAGTACAAAAGGAACACTACTTGCAATATAGAAACGCACACCAAAGAAGGTGAAAGTCTGATGATGGTCCTTTAAATCTGCATTGATACGGGAGCATTATTCTATTCTATTTATTATGTCTATATTCTATTAATTATGTCTATCAAAATACATTCACTACAATGTAGATGCTCAGAATGCTATCTGGCTCTCTCTATCCCCCCTCCCCTCCCCCACTCCCTTTCTCTCTCTCCCCAATTTGCATTCTTCCGCCCAGCTTTCTCTTTCCCTCCGGCCCTGTGTAAACCTTCTATGCTGTGTGTGTGGTAACTACTGGCTGTTTTAATATCCATGAGCTACTTGAGAGCTCACTCATTGAGCCCTATAGCTTCACAGTATACGTACATAGTAACGTCAGGAGTAGAATGGTCAATTAAAACAAGGTTCCACCCATGGAATTAGAACCAACTCATTCTACAGTTCCAGTTCCATCTTGATAGGCTACTTCCTTCTCCTTCGTGGCTATGCCATCCTTCTCCCATTTCTGATCTGAAGTCTATTGACTCTCAGGGTTTTTTAGGCTTGGGCTTGACTTTGACCTTATCCTTAGCAGCAGCCGCTAGCACTTTGATGGTGGTGGAGATGGTTCTGGAGCCTTGCAGGTTCTGGGCTGTGCATGTGTAAGTCCCTCCGTCCACCTCCCTCACCTCATCCACCAGGAGGACGGTCTGGGACTGCTGCCTCCCCAGACCCCCTCCGTCCGGATGAACACTGTCCTGGGTGTACAGAGGCCTGCCGATCTGCCGATCACACAACCACAACACAGACACACAACCACAACACAGACACACAACCACAGTCAGACATACAAACACAGCACAAAGAAAGAAGCAGGTTACAATTTTAGCCTCTCTGCACTGTACATAGCCTCTCTGCACTGTACGTAGCCTGCACTGTACGTAGCCTCTCTGCACTGTACGTAGCCTCTCTGCACTGTACGTAGCCTCTCTGCAATGCATGTAGCCTCTCTGTACTGTACGTAGCCCCTCTGCACTGTACATAGCCTCTCTGCACTGTACGTAGCCTCTATGTACTGTACATAGCCTCTCTGTACTGTACGTAGCCTCTCTGCACTGTACGTAGCCTCTCTGTACTGTATGTAGCCTCTCTGTACTGTACGTAGCCTCTCTGCACTGTACGTAGCCTCTCTGTACTGTACGTAGCCTCTCTGTACTGTACGTAGCCTCTCTGCACTGTACGTAGCCTCTCTGTACTGTATGTAGCCTCTCTGCACTGTACGTAGCCTCTCTGTACTGTATGTAGCTAAGTGTATAGCTAAGTGGCTAAGTGTATAGCTAAGTGTATAGCTAAGTGGCTAAGTGTATAGCTAAGTGTATGGCTAAGTGTATAGCTAAGTGGCTAAGTGTAGAGCTAAGTGTATGGCTAAGTGTATAGCTAAGTGGCTAAGTGTATAGCTAAGTGGCTAAGTGTATAGCTAAGTGGCTAAGTGTATGGCTAAGTGTATAGCTAATTGGCTAAGTGTATAGCTTCTGTCAAGAGGTTTCACATCATATAACAGGAGGTAGAGTATTGCACTTGTCCTGTAATCCTACTCTAGCTATTGATATGATAAATGATTGACCTCAAGCATGGCAGACCCAGTTAGCACAATGACATACCTGTTGCCCAGGGTACTCCCAGGTGAAGTCTATGACCACATCCTGTTCTCCAATCACAGTACAGGTGACCTGTAGGTTCTGACCAATGGCCGCAGAGTTGGAGGACGCCTGGATCACTGGGGTCGGGGGCGCCACAGGGTCTGACAGCAGGGGACAACACAGATAGCCATAAGACTCCTGAACAGCTAATAAAATGGCATCCCAGACTATTTGCATTGACCCCTCCCCACGCTGCTGCTACTCTCTGTTATTATCTATGCAGAGTCACTTTAATAACTACCTATATGTACATATTACCTCAATTACCTCGACACCAGACTCTGTACCGGTACCCCCTGTATATAGCCTCCACATTGACTCTGTACCGGTACCCCCTGTATATAGCCTCCACATTGACTCTGTACCGGTACCCCCTGTATATAGCCTCCACATTGACTCTGTACCGGTACCCCCCCTGTATATAGCCTCCACATTGACTCTGTACCGGTACCCCCTGTATATAGCCTCCACATTGACTCTGTACCGGTACCCCCTGTATATAGCCTCCACATTGACTCTGTACCGGTACCCCCTGTATATAGCCTCCACATTGACTCTGTACCGGTACCCCCTGTATATAGCCTCCACATTGACTCTGTACCGGTACCCCCTGTATATAGCCTCCACATTGACTCTGTACTGGTACCCCCTGTATATAGCCTCCACATTGACTCTGTACCAATACTGCCTGTATATAGGCTCCACATTGACTCTGTACCGGTACCCCCTGTATATAGCCTCCACATTGACTCTGTACCGGTACCCCCTGTATATAGCCTCCACATTGACTCTGTACCAGTAACCCCATGTATATAGCCTCCACATTGACTCTGTACCGGTACCCCCTGTATATAGCCTCCACATTGACTCTGTACTGGTACCCCCTGTATATAGCCTCCACATTGACTCTGTACCGTAATACCCTGTATATAGCCTCCACATTGACTCTGTACCGGTACCCCATGTATATAGCCTCCACATTGACTCTGTACCGGTACCCCCTGTATATAGCCTCCACATTGACTCTGTACTGGTACCCCCTGTATATAGCCCTGCTATTGTTATTTACTGCTGCTCTTTAATTATTTGTTATTCTTATCTCTTACTTTTGGGGGGGGGTATTTTATTAAAACTGCATTGTTGGTTAAGGATTTGTAAATACGCATTTCACTGTAAGGTGAAACACCTGTTCTATTCGGTGCGTGTGACTTATACAATTCTATTTAATATACAACAGTCAATATGTCTGCCAGTCCACCCATCAAGGAACGTTGACAAGGAATGTCCGCACTGGTCATTTGAACTCTATGAGTCGGCTACCCCCTGGAGAAGAGGCTAGCTGTTGTTTAAGGTACGAATCCACGGACTTACAGTTGACGTATATGAGCATGTACTTGACGGAGCTCTGCCTGAGGTTTCCAAGGCTGGCAACGCAGTACAGCTCCCCGGCGTGGTGCAGCTTGGGCCGGTGGATAGTGAATCCCTGTTTAACGTTAAACGTGATCTCCGCTCCGTCCACCGCCACCTCTACCGGGGGAAACTCCCGGTGCAGAGACACCTAAGGATGACCAGGTGCGTTAATTATTTTATAGTGAGTGGATACCATATTCTTGACTATAGTGTCCATAATAGGCAGTGGTGAGAAAAAGTACCCAATCGTCATACTTAAGTAAAAGAAACCTTAATAGAAAATGACCTAAAAGTAGAAGTCACCCAGTGAAATACTACTTGAGTAAAAGTCAAAAAGTATTTGGTTTTAAATATACTTAAGTTTCAAACGTAAATAAAATCACTAAAATAGACGTAACTATCAAAAGTTCAGGGTTCAGGGTCTTAAACAAAACAACATCTACTTTGAAACAAAAGTATTACACCTCACACACATGTTCTTAAAATAAAGAAGACACCTGTACCATGTCAGATAAAGAGATGAAATGTATTACATTTTGAGTTTACATCCAAATATGACATTTTATATACATGGAGGACTGAAATATAACAAAAAACGTTTGACATAGAAACACCAGATATTCCTTTTTTTGTAACAATTTTGTATAATGTTGATTAATTCTGAAAAATGTGAATAACATTCCACCCATGAGGCCTCGAGGTCATTTGACTACATACACGGGAGGTGTAAATCACAGGAAAGACAGTGGTCATGACAACGTCACAAAACACCACAGTGACGGGGTGTAAAGAACTGAACTAAATGGTGTGTGATGACGACATACAGGTGTGTGAACAGGTGATCAGAATTCAGGTGATTGGGATCTGGAGAGTGAGCTGGTGTTTCAGAGTGTGAGCTGGAAGCAGGCGGTACAAAAATAAACAGTTGTTAATTAATCAATTTCCTGATATGTTTGTCTGATTCCCATGCTCCTCGCCTTGATGTAAAGAACCTCCTCTCTGGGCCTCCAGTGTGTTGCAGCGGTCTAAGGCACTGCATCTCAGTGTTAGAGGCGTCACTACAGACCCTGGTTTGATCCCGGGCTGTATCACAACCGGCTGTGATTGGGAGTCCCATAGGGTGGCGCGCACAATTGGCCCAGCGTCGTCCGGGTTAGGATTTGCCCGGGGTAGGCCATCATTGTAAATAAGAATTTGTTCTTAACTGACTTGCCTAGTTAAATAAAAACATGTGTTATGTTTAGCTCAGTCCCGAGGACCTTACCTGGCGTGTAGACCCGGTAGTATAGTACAGCTACAGCAATAGGATTTTTCTGTATTTCCCCACATAAATTGTAGCACATTATGAGAAAATAGTAAAATATGATAGGCATGGTCAAATGTGCTTATGACAAGGTTTGTAATGCATTATAACTGTGTCCCAGTGTATTATATACCTCTATAACTGTTAAGTAAAAAAAATTCAAAGCAAAAATGTACTTTCAAAGAGGTAATTCTGTATTATCTAATCTAATCCCACCAGATCTGTTCTGAACTCACCTTGGCGTCAGGTGATGTCACCTGACAGGGGAGGACTGTTGGCCAATTGGTCCTCAGCTGGATGACCTCATAGTAAGAGGAAGAGGGGACAAACAGCTCCTGTGGGTCTGGGGGGGAGGGGCAGACAACTGTTATACTGTGCGGCTCATATGATGCCCTATTTCCTATATATTGCACTATTTTTTAACAGAACCCTATGGGTCCCTGATCAAACGTACCGCACTATATAGGGAACAGGGTGCTATTTGGGACCCGGTCCTGGACACTGGCTTGTGTCTCAGTTCATCCTAATTCCAACCCCAATGTAAATGCATTTATTTGGACAACGAATGGGTCTTTTGGCCCTGGTCAAATGTAGTGCACTACATAGAAACTAGGGTGCCTTATGGGGCTTAGCCATGGTAACAACTCCTATGTCAGGAGGCCGGGACTTAGTACCAGGGAAGAAGACAAAGACTTTGACAGCCTTGTCGTACACCTTCCTGCAGTCCCTGTCTTCACAGTACATGGGGAAGCAGGTGTATTCTCCAGTGTCCGCTCCTGTAGAGTTGGACAGGGTCAGGGTGCCATACCGGACATGCTGCACCGTCCTGTACGAACACAAAGAAACAAGAGTCCCTCACACCAGAGCCACACAGGCCTACATACAGCATCTCTATACAAACAAAGAGATGAGAAATTAGTCCCTCACACCAGATGCGCACAAAGATTTTTTCTTTAACGAGTCCAACGCGAAGGATACACTGCTTTCTTGGGAATGGGCCTGCTGATTCCTGCTTACAAGCAAAAACTAAAGCAGGAAGTACCAGTGACTCGCTCACTACGGAAGTGGTCAGATGACGTGAATTCTATGCTATAGAACTCTTCTGCTAGCACAGACTGGAAAATGTTCCGGGATTCATCCAATGGCATTGAGGAGCATACCACCTCAGTCATCGGCTTCATCTACAAGTGACTACAACTCAGCGTTCAACACCATAGTGCCCACAGCTCATCACTACGCTAAGGACCCTGGGACTAAACACCTCCCCCTGCAACTGGATCCTGAACTTCCAGACGGGCCACCCACAGGTGGTAAGGGTAGACAACAACATGTCTGCCATGCTGATCCTCAACACGGGGGCCCCTCAGGGGTGCGTGCTTAGTCCCCTCCTGTACTCAATTTTCACCCCGACTGCATGGCCACGCGCGACTCCAACACCATCATTAAGTTTGCTGACGACACAAGAGCTGTAGGCCTGATCACCGACAATGATAAGACAGCCTATAGAGAGGTCAGAGACCTGGCAGTGTGGTGCCAGGACAACAACTTTTCCCTCAAGGTGAGCAAGACAAAGGAGCTGATTGTGGACTACAGGAAAAGGCGGGCCGAACAGGCCCCCATTAACATCGACAGGGCTGTAGTGGAGGGGGACGAGTATTTAAAGTTCCTTGGTGTCCACATTACCAACAAACTGTCATGGTCCAAACACAGCAAGACAGTAGTGAAGAGGGCACGATAACACATTTTCCCCCTCAGGAGACTGAAAAGATTTGTCATGGGTCCCCAGATCTTCAAAAAGTTATACAGCTGCACCATCGAGAGCATCCTGACTGGTTGCATCATCGCCTGGGAAGGCAACTCCTCAGTCTCGTACCGCAAGGCGCCACAGAGGGTAGTGCATACGGCCTAGTACATCACTGGGAACAAGCTTCCTGCTATCCAGGATTTATATACTCGGCGGTGTCAGAGGAAAGCCCAAAAACTTGTCAGAGATTCCAGTCACCCAAGTCATAGCGGTACCGGAGCGCTAAGTCTACGACCAAAAGATTCCTTAACAGCTTCTACCCCCCAAGCCATAAGACTGCTGAACAATGAATCCAATAGCCACCCAGACTATTTACAATGATCCCCCCCCCCCCCCCCCCCCACCCCACACCCCTCCAATTGTTTTTATACCTCTGTCACTCACTGTTATTATCCATACATAGTCACTTCACCCCTACCTACATGTACAAAATGACCTCGACTAACCTGTACCCCGCACACTGACTCGGTACCGGTACCCCCTGTATATAGCCTCGTTATTGTTATTTTATTATGTTACTTTTTTATTGTGTTTTACTTAAGTTATTTGGTAAATATTTTCTTAACTCTTTCTTGAACTGAACAGTGGGTTAAGGGCTTGTAAGTCAGAATGTCACAGTAAGGTCGCATGTCACAAGTGAAGTTTGATTCGATGACTCAGCAACTAACATTGGACTATCCTGGCAAGATGTTTTAAGTTTTATACAGGCAAGTCAACATTGTGACAGGTCACTTTTTCTAGTGAGCCCTTGTTGCCGCGGAGGCCTGTTTCCATGGCACCCTGTCCCATCACATCATCAAGGCCCCCCCCCTGGAGTCTCACCTGAGTCTCCCCTCGTCGTCCTCCTCCAGGTAAACAGGAACGCCCCACTCAACAGGGTTCCCTTTACACCTCAGCTCCAGGGTGTCACCCGACCGGATGCTCAGACTGTCGGCAACACGCTGGAACTTCCCCTTGTTCACCACCTATGGTATAAACCAGGGAGGAGAAACATGGTTACCTTTAGTGATCCTTATGTTAAAACAAAAGAGAAGCCCTCACACTGCTTTTCTCTAGTATCACTTATGTGTTGTTCAAGCTTATGTGTTGTTCAAAGCTTATGTGTTGTTCAAGCTTATGTGTTGTTCAAAGCTTATGTGTTGTTCAAAGCGTATGTGTTGTTCAAAGCGTATGTGTTGTTCAAAGCTTATGTGTTGTTCAAGCTTATGTGTTGTTCAAAGCTTATGTGTTGTTCAAAGCGTATGTGTTGTTCAAAGCTTATGTGTTGTTCAAAGCGTATGTGTTGTTCAAAGCTTATGTGTTGTTCAAAGCTTATGTGTTGTTCAAGCTTATGTGTTGTTCAAGCTTATGTGTTGTTCAAGCTTATGTGTTGTTCAAGCTTCGTCAGAGAATGTTTGTAATTTGCAATTATTAGTAGACATTTGCTCCACCAACATCTGTTGATTGTGTCAAATATCTCAAACATGCAAGTGTTTTTTGATTTGTGTGCATAATGCTTATCTTTAATGTACACTATGTATATGTAGAGATTTTTATGAAGATGCCAATCTGTCATGGCAGCTTGAAGATTATGAAAACACAAAACAAGGCATTCTCTCGCGAATTATTTGAAATGTCTTCAACCTTACCTGTGTCAGGTGAACAGGTGGGGGAGCCGGTGCTGCTTTAGCCCTGGGTTTGGGTTTGGTTGTGGCTTTACCTGCTCCCCTTACTGGTTTACCCTTACTGGATTTGGGCTTACGGTCTGGTGGGGTGGTCCGTCCCTCCTGCTCATCCTGCTGGCACTGTCCTGCAGAGCAAGTGTCCAATATTGAATTTCTATTCTTTGAAATACACTTAACCATAGTCACAGTATGTTCCAGGTCAATGGAACAAATAAACACATGAAGAGTCTAATGTTAATTTGATGTTAGATTAAAACATTGCAGTATGCCATTGGTAACCATACTTGGGCAATAACAGGAAGTTCCTCCAAAGGAATTTACTACACAGACAGACAGCATGAGGTGAAATCAAAGTAAATGTAACTAACTCAAGAAATGCCATCAAAGTTCACAATAAGTCAGAGTAATGCAACCATCTACTAATCTCCTCCTGCACCTCACTGGCCTAGTGTATGTTTAGGAATGCACGTGATCCACAGCCACACAGAGAGGAAATAAAGTCACTTACCAAACTCCAAGATTAACCCACAGATGAGGAGAGCCCCCAATAATACCAGCCGCCACTTCTCCCCTGATCCGTTTACTGCCACCATGGCCCCTGTGATGTACAGACCAATGAACCCACCGACTGACTGACCGCAGGATTAACAGTTCACAAGGTTCACAACCACAGTACAACAGGGAACGCAACAAGGAGTGAAAGACGTGAAAATGAAAGAAGGGGGTAGAGAGAGAAGGAGGGAGGGAGGGAGGGAGAAGGAGGTTTGCTGCGTGACTGCGAAATGAGTGGTCAGTTGTTTAGCCAAATCACACACATTCCTCTACTGACCAAAAGAGAATGAAAGAAAGAAATAGAGAGGGAGAAGTAGAGAGAGAGAGAGAGAGAGAGCAAGGGAAAGAGGGAGAGAGTGAGAAGTTGAGAGGGAGCGAGAGAGGCCGATAGAGGGAGAGGGGGAGAAGTAGAGAGAGAGAAGCAGATAGAGGTAGAGAGTGAGGGAAAGAGGGAGAAGTAGAGAGAGAGACAGAGAGAGTGAGAAGTTGAGAGGGAGCGAGAGAGGCCGATAGAGGGAGAGAGGGAGAAGTAGAGAGAGAGAGAAACAGATAGAGGTAGAGAGCGAGGGAAAGAGGGAGAAGTAGAGAGAGAGACAGAGGCAGGTAGAGGGAGAGAGAGAGAGAGTCTCCCCAAATTCTTCCTGTGGTGCTCAATGGAGCCATTCAGGGGCCTGTGGTCCAATCAGGGGCCGGGAATGGAGGCCCCTCCACCCTGCTACGTCTGGGACTGCTGAGACTGTTTATTTAGCTGGAGAAGTGGAGTGAGAGAGAGAAAAAGCTTTGCATAGTAGCAGTGGACCTCTGAACTACCTTGAAGATAGTAAATAACAGTTGTCATTGTGTTGATGTTAAGGTGATTTGGTTAGGTTAGACTTTTTGTTTAGCTGGAGCAGTGAAGAAAGAGGGGCATGACAGGCTGGCAGTGGCCCTCTGAAGTACAGAAGCGATATCTTTTAAAAGTAAACAACAGGGTCATTTATAATAGTACACTTTTCATCAGATTTAGTTTGTTTAGCTGGAGAGGTGGGATAGAGAGAGAGAAGCATGATCAACCTGAACTACCGTGCTTGCATACCTTGAAGACAGAAATCCAGTATACTCTATAACAGTTTTTCCTTAAGGTCTTGTGTTTTCACCCACATACACAAAAGCTCCTCTGAGGTTGTAAATAAATGGATCAGATGTTTCTAGGAGTAATGTATTGCACCATTTAGGAAACAGGAAGCTAACAACAATTATTTTTTTAACACAGTGTTGTGGAAGCTACTCTGAAAAGATTGTTTACCAAGCTACTGGAAGAAGTTAAACTACACTAAACCTACTTTTAAGAAAAATATAGTTTACTGAATTAAAGTTACTTTAAAAAAGTAGTTCAATACATCAAAACGACTTCCTGATAAATTATCATATCTAAATGTAAAATGTCATAGAATACAAATTGCAAGAACAGATTAATCGGGGAGTCAGATGTTAACAGAATGTGTAACTCAGCCTATTAAACACAACAACAAATGTTTCAAGTGAGAATTAGGATGGTCTGATGGCGAAAAAACTACTGCCTACTTCACCCATCTCTTTTGTTTTTGCTAAACCTGCAGTGTGTAGTTCCAGTAGTTAGCTACACCGCTACATGGTAAAACAGTAGTGTGTAGTTCCAGTAGTTAGCTACACCGCTACATGGTAAAACAGTAGTGTATAGTTCCAGTAGTTAGCTACACCTCTACAAACAGTAGTGTGTAGTTCCAGTAGTTAGCTACACCTCTACAAACAGTAGTGTGTAGTTCCAGTAGTTAGCTACACCGCTACATGGTAAAACAGTAGTGTGTAGTTCCAGTAGTTAGCTACACCGCTACATGGTAAAACAGTAGTGTATAGTTCCAGTAGTTAGCTACACCTCTACAAACAGTAGTGTGTAGTTCCAGTAGTTAGCTACACCTCTACAAACAGTAGTGTGTAGTTCCAGTAGTTAGCTACACCGCTACATGGTAAAACAGTAGTGTATAGTTCCAGTAGTTAGCTACACCTCTACAAACAGTAGTGTGTAGTTCCAGTAGTTAGCTACACCTCTACAAACAGTAGTGTGTAGTTCCAGTAGTTAGCTACACCGCTACATGGTAAAACAGTAGTGTGTAGTTCCAGTAGTTAGCTACACCGCTACATGGTAAAACAGTAGTGTATAGTTCCAGTAGTTAGCTACACCGCTACATGGTAAAACAGTAGTGTATAGTTCCAGTAGTTAGCTACACCGCTACATGGTAAAACAGTAGTGTATAGTTCCAGTAGTTAGCTACACTGCTACATGGTAAAACAGTAGTGTATAGTTCCAGTAGTTAGCTACACCGCTACATGGTAAAACAGTAGTGTGTAGTTCCAGTAGTTAGCTACACCGCTACATGGTAAAACAGTAGTGTGTAGTTCCAGTAGTTAGCTACACCGCTACATGGTAAAACAGTAGTGTGTAGTTCCAGTAGTTAGCTACACCGCTACATGGTAAAACAGTAGTGTATAGTTCCAGTAGTTAGCTACACTGCTACATGGTAAAACAGTAGTGTATAGTTCCAGTAGTTAGCTACACCGCTACATGGTAAAACAGTAGTGTATAGTTCCAGTAGTTAGCTACACTGCTACATGGTAAAACAGTAGTGTATAGTTCCAGTAGTTAGCTACACCGCTACATGGTAAAACAGTAGTGTATAGTTCCAGTAGTTAGCTACACCGCTACATGGTAAAACAGTAGTGTGTAGTTCCAGTAGTTAGCTACACCGCTACATGGTAAAACAGTAGTGTATAGTTCCAGTAGTTAGCTACACCGCTACATGGTAAAACAGTAGTGTGTAGTTCCAGTAGTTAGCTACACCGCTACATGGTAAAACAGTAGTGTGTAGTTCCAGTAGTTAGCTACACCGCTACATGGTAAAACAGTAGTGTGTAGTTCCAGTAGTTAGCTACACCGCTACATGGTAAAACAGTAGTGTATAGTTCCAGTAGTTAGCTACACCGCTACATGGTAAAATAGTAATGAACTACTGAAAACACTACCTAGATTAGAATTTAGTTCAACTACCACCAAGCTACTGCTAAATATAGTTAAACGTCGACCAAGCTACTCCTAAATATAGATAACCTACCAGTTGAACTGCATGTGGTTTACTACTCCCCAGCATTAGTGTGGGGGCCTACTGTTTATGGAAGCATATAGCTGCCATCATTCAAATGAAATGGTATATGCTTCCATATCTATAAATATTGATTTGTCCATTATAATATAGGTTGTCGAATAGATAACAGCATAAAGAAACCTCTTACAGTTTAAACTCTAAATGATCAGTGGTGGGAAAAAAGTACCCAAATGTCAAACTTGAGTAAAAGTGAAAGTCACCCAGTAAAATACTACTTGAGTAAAAGTTTTTAAAAAGTATTTGTTTTTAAATATATTTTAAGTATCAACAGTAAATGTAATTGATCAAATATACTTAACTATCAAAAGTTAAACTGTAAGTATAAATCATTTCAAATTCCTTATATTAAGCAAATCACAATTTTCGTTTTTTTTTACATTTGATTTACTGATAGCCAGGGGCACACTCCAATATTCTGACACCATTTACAGACGAAGCATTTGAAAATACTTTGTGATGGAAACTATGATGGAATAGCTTGAGATCAGTGGATAAGGGTTCATCAAGGCACTTCTGTGGAAAGACGTGACCTGAACATGCCGGAATAACATACACACACCAACAAAACACACACAATAAATCACTCCTGCGGGACCTCTGGGAGCTACGTTTTGCTTTGATGTGAATTACAGTACCACATCAAAGCCACTCATATCTACAAATGTACTGCCCTTTCCACCTATGGTCTACGCAATCTTTATTTTACCACAACATGCACATATCAATGCTTTCTATTGCATAGAAGATGAAAGTACACCTCTTTGTTTTAAACCTGCATGGAATATATGGGGTAATTAAATAGTAGAGTACTGAAATGTGTCCTGTATGGGGTAATTAAATAGTAGAGTACTGGAATGTGTCCTGTATGGGGTAATTAACGAGTAGACTACTGGAATGTTTCCTGTAGGGGGTAATTAAAGAGTAGACTACTGGAATGTGTCCTGTATGGGGTAATTAAATAGTAGACTACTGGAATGTGTCCTGTATGGGGTAATTAAATAGTAGAGTACTGGAATGTTTCCTGTATGGGGTAATTAAATAGTAGAGTACTGGAATGTTTCCTGTATGGGGTAATTAACGAGTAGACTACTGGAATGTTTCCTGTATGGGGTAATTAAAGAGTAGACTACTGGAATGTGTCCTGTATGGGGTAATTAAAGAGTAGACTACTGGAATGTGTCCTGTATGGGGTAATTAAAGAGTAGACTACTGGAATGTGTCCTGTTTGGGGTAATTAAAGGGTAGAGTACTGGAATGTGTCCTGTATGGGGTAATTAAATAGTAGACTACTGGAATGTGTCCTGTATGGGGTAATTAAATAGTAGAGTACTGAAATGTACCCTGTATGGGGTAATTAAAGAGTAGACTACTGGAATGTGTCCTGTATGGGGTAATTAAATAGTAGAGTACTGGAATGTTTCCTGTATGGGGTAATTAACGAGTAGACTACTGGAATGTTTCCTGTATGGGGTAATTAAAGAGTAGACTACTGGAATGTGTCCTGTATGGGGTAATTAAAGAGTAGACTACTGGAATGTGTCCTGTATGGGGTAATTAAAGAGTAGACTACTGGAATGTGTCCTGTATGGGGTAATTAAAGAGTAGACCACTGGAATGTACTGCGTCCTACCTAATAAACTCTACTGTATCTCAGGTCTAGATGTCTGTGCTGTGTGAGTGCGCTAAACCTTGCTTTAGGAATGACTTGCTAAGCCATGATTATGGCATGGCCTAGGTAACAACATGTGAATGGTTCTCTTGTTCCCCATGAACACAGGGAGGTAAGTGTCACGCTATGAACATGTCCCAAATTGCACCAGAGCCATATAAGCGCCAGTCAAAAGTAGCGCACTATATAGGGAATAGGGTGCTATGTGGGATACAAGCTATGCTAGCTCTTTATCCCAGCTTAGCACCGCCTACATCACCGGCTCGGTCAATGGAAAACGTGTGTTGCAGTTTATGAATGACCTGAGTAAGAAGGCTTTGACGAAAAATGGGATATGATCAAGTTTATTTGGGATATCAGCATTGTATACATACAAATTTTAATATTTACATTATGAAACAATAAAATATAATTGTGTTAAAATCTTGAAATAAGCTATGCACTAGATATTTTTTGGGGGGGGGGGGGGGGGGGGGGGGTTGGGGATTCGTATTTACATTCTACACACGTTAACGTTTTAAAAACATGTATTAAACTGGACCCTATGAAACGGCACAATAAATCTACTTTGGATTTAAAACATGCTTCCTTCCTGTATCATTTCTTGGCCAGTCACAAGTTGACAAGTAGGATAAAGCCTTACACTAAGCTACCTGCCACGCCGTCATTGTAAATAAGAATTTGTTCTTAAACTGACTTGCCTCGTTAAATAAAGCTTTAAATAAATACAAATATTTTAAAAACGTTAGCACATCGTCAGTCACATCTTAGTTCACAGGAAACAAAACCTCAACTTAACTGGTTGAATGGACTCCAACATACTGTGTATATTTGTGACAAAAAAAATTAAAAAATGTATTAGCGAGGGTAACTTTCCTGAAGAAAAAAAAAATGTGTGTGCTTGCTTCAACTATCCAAAAATTATTTTGATGGTAGTACAGTAAGTAAAATTTTTTTTAAAAAGTTGAATAACTTTTTTTGAAAAAGGGTACCATGATTTTTTGGGATGCGACTAGCGTAAACAGTTGAAGAGTAGTACTATCCCAATCAAATCTACATTGTAAATATAAGACCATTTCAATGTTCTGTGGTTTTTGTCGTCATAGTTCATAGTTGAAAAAGTAAAAATCAAATAGTATCAATGTGATTTTCTCAAACAACCTGGTCGGCAAGCACACTAATAAACCTGGAGTATGTAGGACTACAGCAGTTGTTCTCTCTTTCGGCAAGCACACTAATAAACCTGGAGTATGTAGGACTACAGCAGTTGTTCTCTCTTTCGGCAAGCACACTAATAAACCTGGAGTATGTAGGACTACAGCAGTTGTTCTCTCTTTCGGCAAGCACACTAATAAACCTGGAGTATGTAGGACTACAGCAGTTGTTCTCTCTTTCGGCAAGCACACTAATAAACCTGGAGTATGTAGGACTACAGCAGTTGTTCTCTCTTTCGGCAAGCACACTAATAAACCTGGAGTATGTAGGACTACAGCAGTTGTTCTCTCTTTCGGCAAGCACACTAACTGCTCTTGCTGCTCTGAAAACACTTTCCCTTCATCATGTTGTAATGGAAAAGTGATGATGCATCAGGTAAACTGCTTGAACTTACATCTGATAAGTTGTTGGAGCTCGTTACATTAGTTGACATTATCTTGAGGTGTGGCCAGACAATCTTTCAATGGCCTCTGATTAATACAGAGAGAATAACTTATCTCCATGTTCCAACTCTCTTACAACATCAAGAGATGTAAAAGTAGATTAAATCACAATCTCTAAACTCATAACCCAGTCTCACGTGGACTAAACAGCTGACTAAATCAACTCATAACCCAGTCTCACGTGGACTAAACAGCTGACTACATCAACTCATAACCCAGTCTCACGTGGACTAAACAGCTGACTAAATCAACCCATAACCCAGTCTCATGTGGACTAAAGAGCTGACTAAATCAACCCACAAAACTTGTAATGCATTTCCTTTGGACATTTCATGTTCTATCTATCCCAATACTGCATGAAAAAAACATTGAGAAAACAAATATATTTTATCAATCACAGTGATATCTCCTCATAAAATACATTATTTTAAAGTTGGAAAAAATACTGTGGAAATACACAGACATAATGGTTATAAATTAAATGTTGTTTTGACCAACTACAATTGTTAAATTCTAGTGGTCCACAGACGTGGTTAGACAAAGTATAAACCAACCTTTATGTGTACAAATATACACACTGTAACATCAGAACACCTCTCTCTGTCCTGTCCTGTCATCCCCAGTCTTTTCTGTCCTGTCCTGTCCTGTGTTGTCCTGTGTTGTCATGTCCTGTCCTGTTTAGTCCTGTACTGTCCTGTGCTGTCCTGTCATGTCCTGTCCTGTTTTGTCCTGTTTTGTCCTGTCCTGTCATCCCCAGTCATGTCCTGTGTTGTCCTGTGTTGTCCTGTGTTGTCCTGTCCTGTGCTGTTTTGTCCTGTACTGTCCTGTGTTGTTTTGTCCTGTACTGTCCTGTGTTGTCCTGTCCTGTGTTGTCCTGTCCTGTGTTGTCCTGTCCTGTCCTTTCCACTCAGCCTCAGAACTTCTCTTCTTTGACGGCCTCCTTTTCCATCACACCGCTGATGGTCTCAATCTTTACCTGGCTGGTCTGGTTCCTCTGCTTCTGAACGCTGTTACGGATCCCATAACCAAAGTAGATGAGGAACCCTACAGAGAGAGAGAGAGAGGGAGATAGAGAGAGAGAGAGAGAGAGAGAGAGAGAGAGAGAGAGAGAGAGAGAGAGAGAGAGAGAGAGAGAGAGAGAGAGAGAGAGAGAGAGAGAGAGAGAGAGAGAGAGAGAGAGAGAGAGAGAGAGAGAGAGAGAGAGAGAGAGAGAGAGAGAGATAGAGAGAGAGAAAGAGAGAGAGAGAGAGAAAGAGAGAGAGAGAGAGACTGTAGAAGATCAGAGTTTACAATCTAAAACATAGAGAGCCCACCCCTCAACCCTCCAACCTATAACCTCCAACCGACTTTAGACAACCAACACGCCTAATGATATAGGGTCAGATACCCCAAGAAAAATGACCCATCTATCCCTAGCAACCTCTCAGTTTAGTGCGAGTGGCATGTATAATTGGGTAGAGAAGTGTTGGGTAGAATACTTACCTACGGCCATCCAGATGGCGTATCTCATCCAGGTGTCTCCTCCTAACTGGACCATCAGGTAGACGTTGACAAACACACTGACTACCGGCAGCACGGGCAGGAAGGGCACCTGGGAGCAGACGGCAGGGGGTAAGAGAACTCTACTGTAATGTCAACTTAAAGACACAAACAACGTACCACACAGGGTCCCGGGTTCAAAGAAACGTTCTGTAGTTCAAAGAAATTGAGGTTGAGTCATTATTACGATCTGTTAGGCTGCATCTGATAATGGTTGATAATTATTGTGAATCAGCGATGTTTCAATAGCCTGTGATAATGTCCTCTAATCAGCGGTGTTTCAATAGCCTGTGATAATGTCCTCTAATCAGCGATGTTTCAATAGCCTGTGATAATGTCCTCTAATCAGCGATGTTTCAATAGCCTGTGATAATGTCCTCTAATCAGCGATGTTTCAATAGCCTGTTATAATGTCCTCTAATCAGGGATGTTTCAATAGCCTGTGATAATGTCCTCTAATCAGCGATGTTTCAATAGCCTGTGATAACGTCCTGTATATGCAGGTGTCCATCTTCCCGCGATGCTCCTCACCATGAAAGCAGCCTTGGCTTGGTTCTGTGGATGCCTCCAGATGACGATGACAAGGACCAGGAGGATGAAGGCTACGATGGACACACACACCATGCTCCAGATCTCCTGCCGCTGTATAGCGTCTATTGCTTGGGTCAGCAGGACGCACAGACCGCATACACACACCACTGGAGAGAAGAGAGAGAGAGGAGGGGGTGAGGGAAGAACAACTGAACAGAGAGAGAGGAAGGGGTGAGGGAAGAACAACTGAACAGAGAGAGAGAGGAAGAGGGTGAGAGAAGAACAACTGAACAGAGAGAGAGAGGAAGAGGGTGAGAGAAGAACAACTGAACAGAGAGAGAGGGGAAGAGGGTGAGGGAAGAACAACTGAACAGAGAGAGAGAGGAAGAGGGTGAGAGAAGAACAACTGAACAGAGAGAGAGAGGAAGAGGGTGAGAGAAGAACAACTGAACAGAGAGAGAGAGGAAGAGGGTGAGAGAAGAACAACTGAACAGAGAGCGAGAGAGAGAGGAAGAGGGTGAGGGAAGAACAACTGAACAGAGAGAGAGGGGAAGGGGTGAGGGAATAACAACTGAACAGAGAGAGAGAGGAAGAGGGTGAGGGAAGAACAACTGAACAGAGAGAGAGGGGAAGGGGTGAGAGAAGAACAACTGAACAGAGAGAGAGACGAAGAGGGTGAGAGAAGAACAACTGAACAGAGAGAGGGGGGAAGGGGTGAGAGAAGAACAACTGAACAGAGAGAGAGGGGAAGAGGGTGAGGGAAGAACAACTGAACAGAGAGAGAGAGGAAGGGGGTGAGGGAAGAACAACTGAACAGAGAGAGAGACGAAGAGGGTGAGAGAAGAACAACTGAACAGAGAGAGAGAGAGGAAGGGGGTGAGAGAAGAACAACTGAACAGAGAGAGAGAGGAAGAGGGTGAGAGAAGAACAACTGAACAGAGAGAGAAAGGAAGAGGGTGAGAGAAGAACAACTGAACAGAGAGAGAGAGGAAGAGGGTGAGGGAAGAACAACTGAACAGAGTGAGAGAGGAAGGGGTGAGAGAAGAACATCTGAACAGAGAGAGAGAGAGGAAGGGGGTGAGAGAAGAACAACTGAACAGAGAGAGAGAGAGGAAGGGGGTGAGAGAAGAACAACTGAACAGAGAGGGAGAGAGGAAGGGGGTGAGAGAAGAACAACTGAACAGAGAGAGAGAGGAAGAGGGTGAGAGAAGAACATCTGAACAGAGAGAGAGAGAGGAAGGGGGTGAGAGAAGAACAACTGAACAGAGAGAGAGAGGAAGAGGGTGAGAGAAGAACAACTGAACAGAGAGAGAAAGGAAGAGGGTGAGAGAAGAACAACTGAACAGAGAGAGAGGAAGGGGGTGAGAGAAGAACAACTGAACAGAGAGAGAAAGGAAGAGGGTGAGAGAAGAACAACTGAACAGAGAGAGAGAGGAAGAGGGTGAGAGAAGAACAACTGAACAGAGAGAGAAAGGAAGAGGGTGAGAGAAGAACAACTGAACAGAGTGAGAGAGGAAGGGGTGAGAGAAGAACAACTGAACAGAGAGAGAGGGGAAGGGGTGAGATAAGAACAACTGAACAGAGAGAGAGGAAGGGGGTGAGAGAAGAACAACTGAACAGAGAGAGAGAGGTAGAGGGTGAGAGAAGAATGACTGAAAGAAAGGGAATACTTCATAATATCACTGCAGATACCCCAGTACCTTTAAAATGTAGACCATCTTTGAATAATATTATTTGTCATTGTTATAAGTGGAAACTTTAAATACAGGCGTAATGGAGATTTCTTGTCAAACTGTTTTTCGTACCAGACAGTACAGTCAAACCTGTGACTGTTTTCGAGGTGCCCGGTGTTGGGAATGATGGTGGTTTGAGACAACCAAACTTGGTGTTTGATTCAAGGATCTGGAGATCTGAGTCGTCTGATTGGGTCTCTTGGTACCTAGATGTTATAAAGTCAACTTAGTACAGTTTATTTTTGCAAAATCAATACAGAGGACTGCTATTCATCTAAGTTTAGATATTTGGGAAATATTTACCTAAGTATAAGAATGCATATAGCCACAAGTGTGTAGGCAAAGAGTGTCCCAATTGACATCATATCAACCAGAGCTTTCAGGTCAAACACCAGGGCCATTATCGCTGGAAAGGAAAACAAACAACCATTCAAGTATTTACCGTAGATAAATCATCACACAAAATATATCATAAGCCAAACACAACAATCTCTTTATATCTCTAAAAGATCGAAAGAGAAAGAGAGAGAGAGATCAAAAAATCAAGAGAGAGAGATAGAGAGGGATGGGGTGTTACCTGCTACGACCCCGGAGGAGAGGGTAGAGAGAGAGATAGAGAGGGATGGGGTGTTACCTGCTACGACCCCGGAGGAGAGGGTAGAGAGAGAGATAGAGAGGGATGGGGTGTTACCTGCTACGACCCGGAGGATAGGGTAGAGAGAGAGATAGAGAGGGATGGGGTGTTACCTGCTACGACCCCGGAGGAGAGGGTAGAGAGAGAGATAGAGAGGGATGGGGTGTTACCTGCTACGACCCCGGAGGATAGGGTAGAGAGAGAGATAGAGAGGGATGGGGTGTTACCTGCTACGACCCGGAGGATAGGGTAGAGAGAGAGATAGAGAGGGATGGGGTGTTACCTGCTACGACCCCGGAGGAGAGGGTAGAGAGAGAGATAGAGAGGGATGGGGTGTTACCTGCTACGACCCGGAGGATAGGGTAGAGAGAGAGATAGAGAGGGATGGGGTGTTACCTGCTACGACCCCGGAGGAGAGGGTAGAGAGAGAGATAGAGAGGGATGGGGTGTTACCTGCTACGACCCGGAGGATAGGGTAGAGAGAGAGATAGAGAGGGATGGGGTGTTACCTGCTACGACCCCGGAGGAGAGGGTAGAGAGAGAGATAGAGAGGGATGGGGTGTTACCTGCTATGACCCGGAGGAGAGGGTAGAAAGAGAGATAGAGAGGGATGGGGTGTTACCTGCTACGACCCCGGAGGAGATGGTAGCGATGACAGGACTTTGTCTGGCGCTGACCTTACTGAGGGGCTTGAAGAGGAGACCGTCTCTGGCCATAGCAAACAGCACGCGGGGCATAGGGAACATGGAACCCAACAGACTGTACAGGAGACAGACAGACACAGAGAGCCATCAGACATGTTACAGTCACAGGTCAAGGAACATGGAACCCACCAGACTGTACAGTCGTGGCCAAAAGTTTTGAGAATGACACAAATATAAATTTTCACAAAGTCTGCTGCCTCAGTTTGTATGATGGCAATTTGCATATACTCCAGAATGTTATGAAGAGTGATCAGATGAATTGCAATTAATTGCAAAGTCCCTCTTTGCCATGAACAAATTAACTGAATCCCCCAATAACATTTCCACTGCATTTCAGCCCTGCCACAAAAGGACCAGCTGACATCATGTCAGTGACTGTCTCGTTGACACAGGTGTGAGTGTTGATGAGAACAAGGCTGGAGATCACTCTGTCATGCTGATTGAGTTCGAATAACAGACTGGAAACTTCAAAAGGAGGGTGGTGCTTGGACTCATTGTTCTTCCTCTGTCAACCATGGTTACCTGCAAGGAAACACTTGCCGTCAACATTACTTTGCACAAAAGGGGCTTCACAGGCAAGGATATTGCTGCCAGTAAGATTACGCCTAAATCAACCATTTATCGGATCATGAAGAACTTCAAGGAGAGCGGTTCAATTGTTGTGAAGAAGGCTTCAGGGCGCTCAAGAAAGTCCAGCAAGCACCAGATCTGTCTCCTAAAGTTGATTCAGCTGCGAGATTGGGGCACCACCAGTACAGAGCTTGCTCAGGAATGGCAGCAGGCAGGTGTGAGTGCAGCTGCACGCACAGTGAGGCGAACACTTTTGGAGGATGGCCTGGTGTCAAGAAGGGCAGCAAAGAAGCACCTTCTCTCCAGGAAAAACATCAGGGACAGACTGATATTCTGCAAAAGGTACAGGGATTGGATTTTCTCTGATGAACCCCCTTTCAGATTGTTTGGGGCGATGACAAGGTGAGCGCTAGCATCAGTCCTGTTTCATTCCGACAGTAAAGCATCCTGAGACCATTCATGTGTGGGGTTACTTCTCAGCCAAGGGAGTGGGCTCACTCACAATTTTGCCTAAGAACACATCCTCTGAGAGCAACTTTTCCCATCCAGGAACAGTTTGGTGACGAACAATGCCTTTTCCAGCATGATGGAGCACCTTGCCACAAGGCAAAAGTGATAACTAAGTGGCTCGTGGAACAAAACATCGATATTTTGGGTACATGGTCAGGAAACTCCCCAGACCTTAATCCCATTGAGAACTTGTGGTCAATCCTCAAGAGGCGGGTGGACAAACAAAAACCCACAAATTCTGACAAACTCCAAGCATTGATTATGCAAGAATGGGCTGCCATCAGTCAGGATGTGGCCCTGAAGTTAATTGACATCATGCCAGGGCGGATTGCAGAGGTCTTGAAAAAGAAGGGTCAACACTGCAAATATTGACTCTTTGCATCAACTTCATGTAATTGTCAATAAAAGCCTTTGACACTTATGAAATGCTTGTAATTATACTTCAGTATTACATAGTAACATCATAGTAACAGACAGACAGACAGACAGACAGACAGACAGACAGACAGACAGACAGACAGACAGACAGACGGACAGACAGACAGACAGACAGAGACAAACCGGCCAACTGACTAACTGTAATGACGCCTGGTGACATCATCGACCAGGGGCTTCCCGCGTTCTCCTACCTACCTGGTGGAGAGGGCGCAGAGTGAACCGACAGCCACCACATACTTGGCGGGCCCCCAGCCGATGTACATGAAGGCCACGGGCAGCGGGCTGTTAACATTCAGCAGGTAGTAGGGCATCATCAGAGTGAGGGCCGCCGACACGGCGAAGTAGGCCAGGAAACAAATGAGGAGAGACGCCACGATGCCCAGCGGGATGGACTTCTGAGGGTTCTTTACCTCCTCACCTGGAGAGAGACAATGAATGAATGAATTAATTCATTCATTAATGAAGATTTGTCAATACAATCAAGCCATCAGTCGATTGCCAATCAGTTGATCAATCAATCAGCCAATACCGGTCAATTAAGCAAGCAAGGTTTAATCATGTAGAATATTGACTGTTACAGAATGCCTAAGCATTCTGAGTAGAGTAGACATTACCAAAGATACACTATGGACGAAGCTTGGAGAAGCTCCTGGCTTTATCAGTGTTTCTGTAGGATGTAAATGTTTCTGACGTACTGTATATAGGTTAATGTGTTAATGCGCATGTTTAAAGATCAAAGCTTACTTGTTGTGGCGATGCAGTCGAAGCCTACGAAGGCGTAGAAACAGGTAGCGGCTCCAGAGATTGTCCCGTCGAAACCGTACGGGAAGAACCCTCCAGCCCCATACACACTGGTCACGTTGACTGTAGAGGTTAGGTTCCTGGAGAGGTCACAATACAGGACATATATACTGGTCACGTTGACTGTAGAGGTTCCTGGAGAGGTCACAATATAGGACATATATACTGGTCACGTTGACTGTAGAGGTTCCTGGAGAGGTCACAATACAGGACATATATACTGGTCACGTTGACTGTTGACGTTAGGTTCCTGGAGAGGTCACAATACAGGACATATATACTGGTCACGTTGACTGTAGAGGTTCCTGGAGAGGTCACAATACAGGACATATATACTGGTCACGTTGACTGTTGACGTTAGGTTCCTGGAGAAGACACATATGGTTGCGGAATAGTACCTTTCCAATCTTCTCTGGTTTTCCAGAAATCTTGGTTGAAGGATTCATGCTAATATTTCCTGGTAATACCACGGCTATAACATCCTCACACACATGTGCCTGTATAGACATGTGTTCAACATCCACTGCAGTTGCTAGCAAGTTTGTTATGATGAAGGATATCTCATGTATTGTACTCAAACGTTTGTATTGTAATCAAACAAGGTTGCATACTGTAATTCTGCTGTAGCGTTGATGAGCTCCTCCTGACTGATCTGCCAGTTACGGATGTCTCCCTTGACGAAGCCCGCCACAATGACAAACAGAAGTACCAGGATGTTGACGGCCGTGAAGATCTTGTTGACTATTGCCGATTCCTGGACACCGAAGGCCAGCAGACCTTCACAGGTTGGAAACACATGGAACATGTGATCATCATCATCACCATCACCATCATCATCATCATCATCACCACCATCATCATCATCATCATCATCACCATCATCAGCAGCAGCATCATCATCACCATCATCATCATCACCATCATCATCAACATCACCACCATCATCATCACCACCATCATAACCATCATCACCACCATCATCACCATCATCATCACCATCATCACCATCATCATCATCATCATCATCATCATCATCACCATCATCATCATCACCAGTACCCGACAGTTTTAATGTCTCTATGTGGTTAAACAAACCAATGATCAGTCAATCAATCATCAGATTCAGTTTACCTGCCAGGAGCATAATGAGTCCAGCAGCAAAGAAGTCTGGGTATTCTGCGAGGCCCGGGAGGTTCATGTTTACGTTTTCTTTGAAGAAGTTCCCCATGGCGTTGCCGATGAGGTCATCAAAGGTTCCGCTCCAAGCCCTCGCCACGCTGGACGTCCCTGACAGGATGATGATGAGAGGAGATTAGCCAATATGACAATGATCAACCAATCAACCCTTTAGACTGGTGGGAATTTAGCCTTTTATGGATAGGGCTACGTGTAAATGTTTCTTACAGAACAAATATAAAAAGCACATGCGTAACCATGGTAGCAATCGAAAGGGAACCGTTTAGAGATAAATGGGACACGTATTAGATCAAAAGGTGAGAGGACACAACAGTTCACCTGACACTAGACTGAATCCAAACATTTCCCTGTTGATTTGATGTGCATTTCACATGTACTGTACTTTATGAAAATACTCTGGATTCATTCAGACTATTCCTGGTAAATGTGGGGTGTAGGTGCAACATAAGACAAAACAAGGGTTTGAGTGAGAGGACTAACCGGAGTCTTCAAGTGGACACACACACCTCTCCAAAGTGTACACAGTTTGCTATTTTAATGCACTTTTTATGACTCAAAGAAGAGTCTTCAACTATGAGGTGTTTTAAAGAGCTCCCCTAGTGGTGGCTTTGATTAACTACAGCAAGCAGTCCATTATAAATCATAATCTGGGTAAGGTGGGCATGATTTTGAAGCTTGTTTATGTTCAACATGACTAGATAAGTTATAACATAAGATCTAACACAAGGGCCAATTCAGTGAAACAGATGGTGATTTTTTTTGCTGAGCATTGACAGGAGTCATGATGGCCCTTCGTGTGTGTGTTACGCTGTGAATTATCTTCACGATAGACAAAACAGAGGCTCACTCTGTTCAGAACAACCCAGGGTATTTGACACCATCTCATCTTGTAACTCTTGTACATTAAACATCAAATCAAATCAAAAATCAAATCTAATTTTATTGGTCACATACACATGGTTAGCAGATGTCATTGTGAGTGTAGCGAAATGCTTGTGCTTCTAGTTCCGACAGTGCAGCAATATCTAAGAATCATAAAACACGGGACGAGATGTTAAAAACTGTCCATTGTGCCAATAGATGGAATGCACTCGCATGAGATTTGCCGTGATGTTGACAGAGTGGCATGGGAGGTTTATTTCTTAGACTGGGTTAAGATGTCAATTTTGGGACACATCCTCAGTAGTGTGCCTTCGAATCAGTGGGTGTTTCGGCCTTTAATCACTAAACACTCTCATCAAAGGTGGCCAGCTAAAGGGTGATCAAGCCTTAGCTTGTGTCCCATGCCCAATTAAGATGTCCCACGGGACTATGCAAGGCAGGGGCGTCCTCTTCCCTGAGCTAGTCCTACAGCTGACCGCATACCTCATATGCCCTCCTCAAGTTGGAGGGATCTGAATTGGGTTCTCAGGTGGGGGTGGGGGGTCATGAAGTTATAGCCCAGCAAGGGTCCTTCCGTTTGATCCAGACCCACTGGCTGCCTCTTTCAGCTGCTTGAGAAACTGCTCTGATGGTCTGCCGCAGAGCCTGTCCATGGATTCCAAGTTCTTTCAGCAACCTGATGGTGGAAGAAGCCACGAATCCTCTGCATCCCACTTCAACTGGCCAGACTTTTGCATTCCAGCCACGCTGAGTTGCGTCTGCTGCCAACTCTGTGTAACGCAGTTTCTTACGCTCGTAGGCCTCTTCAACAGAGTTTTCCCACGGGACTGTGAGCTCTATGATGTACACAGCCTTTCGTGAAGGGGACCAGAGTACCATGTCTGGCCTAAGGTTGGTAGAAGCAATCTCAGGTGGAAAAATTAGTTGCTGGCCAATATCGACAAGCATCTTCCAGTCCCGGGCCATGGCTAGGTGTCCAGTTTCTGGCTTTGTAGGAGGATACTTGGGCCTTTTCTGTCTCTCCCGGATGAATGTTGTTGTTTTGACGGGATTGCTTGTTTTTGGAGGTAATGAATTGGTTGCACTCCTCTTGGTCTCAAGTGCTGCAGCCAGGCTCTTGAGGACCTGATTGTGCCTCCAGGTGTAGCGGCCTTGTGAGAGGCTGGTCTTGCAACCTGTCATTATATGCCTGAGAGTCGCTGGAGCTGGGCAGAGGGGGCAGGTCGAGTCCTCGCCATACCATTGATGTAGATTGTTTGGTGATGGAAGCACATCATAAACAGCTCTTATGATGAAGCTGATGTTGCTTGCCTCCATTTGCCAAAGCTCACTCCAGTTGATATTTCTCCTCTCCAGGCCTTCCCACCGCGTCCATTGCCCTTGTTTAGCAAGAGAGACAGCCTTTGCACTTCTTGCAGTCTCCTCCTGTCTGCGCACCTCCTCGACCACCAGCTTCCTGCGTTCAGATGTTGTTGCCTTATGGAACGTTGGTTTGCTTGCTGCCAGGCCAAAGCCTCCTCTTCCATGCTGGATATTCCCCACAATGTCTTGGTGTCTCAGGGCTGATGTTGCTTGCTGCACAGCCTTGGATGATGTCCATTTCCGTCCAGTTTGTAGGGGAGGTGCAGCCTTGCTAATGGTCTGGTCTTTGGAGTCCTTCAATGTCATCTGAAGTCTTACTTTAGAGCACTTGTACTCCTCCGTTAGACTTGTAAGAGGTAGTTCAAGGACCCCTTTGCCATAGAGGCCGATACTCAAGCATCGTGGGACACCCAGCCATTTCTTCACGTATGAGGTAATGGTTCGCTCCATCTTCTCCACTGTTGTTATTGGGACCTCATAGACGGTGAGTGGCCACATTACCCGGGGGAGAAGTCCAAACTGTAGGCACCAAAGCTTGAGCCTCCCAGGCAGTAGGGTCTTGTTGATGTTCTCAAGACCGTCGGCGATGTCCTGCCTTACCTGCTGCACTTGATCTTTATCCCGGAGGCTTTCGTTGTACCATCTACCCAGGCTCTTGATGGGTTGCTCAGACACCGTTGGTATCGGGTCATCTCCAATGCAGAACCTCACATCTTTAAGCTGTCCCTTGACTATGGAAATGCTTCGAGATTTGCTTGGCTTGATTTTCATCCGGGCCCACTTGATGTTATCCTGCAGTTTTGCAAGTAGCCGCCTGGTGCATGCTGCAGTGGTGGTCAGTGTAGTCATGTCATCCATGTATGCTCGGATAGGTGGGAGACGGAGCCCCTCCTTAGTTCTCTCACCGCCGACCACCCATCTCGATGCCCTGATGATGACTTCCATGGCCATAGTGAAGGCCAGAGGTGAAATTGTACAGCCTGCCATTATGCCTACTTCCAAGCGCTGCCATGTTGTTGTGAAGTCAGGTGTTGTGAAACACAATTGCAGGTCTTGGAAATAGGCCTTTACGAGTGTAGTGATGGGTTCTGGTACGTGGAAAAGTTGAAGGATTCCCAGAGGAGTTCATGGGGAACTGAGCCAAAGGCATTGGCCAGGTCGAGGAAGATGACATAGAGGTCTCTCTTGTCCTTCTTAGCTGTTTGGATCTGGTGCCAAATCATACTAGTATGTTCCAGGCAACCAGAGAAACCAGGAATGCCTGCTTTCTGTACAGATGTATCAATGTACTTGTTCCTTTCCAGATAAGTGGACAGCCTCTGTGCTATTATACTGAAAAAGATCTTCCCTTCGACGTTGAGAAGGGAGATTGGTCGGAATTGACTGATGTCTGTCGCATCCTTCTCTTTCGGGATTAGCAAACCACCAGCCCTTCGCCATGCCTTTGGTATTATTTCCTTCTGCCACACTATCCTCATGAGCCTCCAAAGAAAGCGTAGAACATCCGGGGCGTTCTTGTAGAGCTTGTATGGTACTCCATTAGGCCCAGGAGCCGAGGCCGCTCTTGCTCTTCGGACAACGTTCTCTACTTCCCTCCATTTTGGAGGGTCAGTGTCCAGATTGAATTCTGGTGGTTGAATAGGTGGGATGTCATGTGGGATGATTATCTGCTCATGCCTTTTCATGTCCTGGTGGACCTTTTCCAGATGTTCTTCCAGTTCAGGCTTTGGAGTTTTTAGGATTCCGCACTTTTCCTTTGCGAAGAGATCTTTGGCAAACTTAAAGGGGTTTTTATAGAACTGTGTTCTTGAGTGTTCCTTCTTCCTACGAAGTTTCCTTAAGTTTTCCGCTCTTCGCAAGATTGCCAGCCGACATTTAATGTCTGCTTGGAGTAGCATGAGACATTCTCTCTCTGCATCAGAGGCCTTCTTCCACTGCTTCCTCAGCTGCCTTCTCTCTCTGACAAGTATCTCGATCTCCTGCTGCCTCCTAGATTTGGCTGGCGCGGGTGGTGTCTTGCCACTTCTCCTTTCGTTTACTCCAAAGCGCTCTTCTCCGTAGTGGTAGATAATGTCTCCCATCCTTTCAAGCTTTTTCTCTGCTGTTCCTACCTGTTGTTCCAAGATTTTTGTCAGGTCGTTGTTGATTGTTTCCCACTCTCTCTTTTCAACAGCTTTGGGCCACTTCACACTCGGTCTGTGCCCTTTGATCTTTTCCTGTTTTAGAGGTCTCTGTGGTTGGGTGAGTTCATCCACCGGCATTTCTGTGCTTGCGTTATCCTCCTCAGTTACAGGGGTGCTGATGCTCTGCAAACTTTGGTTTGCGTCCCGTCGCTGTGCTTCATTCGACTGATTTGACTGGCTGCTTCGTAAGAAGTACTGGTCAATGCGAGGTCCCTGTCTCTGCTCTCCCAAGCACCTTTTCCTCCCTTGATGGATCCTTAACCCCCTTGCCGATGTTACTCTCTCCCAACCACAGCTGCACGCCTGAAGTGTGTGTCCTGCTGCTGTTATGGTTGTCTCATGTGCTGTGTTCCTACTCGTAGTCGTTTCCGTTCCTGGGTCCGTAACCATGTGATCAGTCGTTGAGCCATCTTGCGCCCCAGCTCTCGCAGGCTCTAGGGGTATGTTCCTTTGTTGACTTTCAGTAGCACTTAGCGGGTGTCTCCAACATACTGAAACAGCGTCGGAGACTGCCAACATGGGTAGCTAGCCCATAACAGCCCCAGTGGGGTCTATTCCCTCCGGTCAGCTGTCTCTCCAAGCTGTCACACAGACTTTCCTATGTTGTCAGCTGTCCTTTCACAGCAGTCACTGGACTGGTCCAGATGATCAAAATCATAAAACACTAACAAGTAATCTAACAATTCCACAACAAATACCTAATACACACACATCTAAGTAAAGGAAGGGAATAAGAATATATACAGTGCCTTGCGAAAGTATTCGGCCCCCTTGAACTTTGCGACCTTTTGCCACATTTCAGGCTTCAAACATAAAGATATAAAACTGTATTTTTTTGTGAAGAATCAACAACAAGTGGGACACAATCATGAAGTGGAACGACATTTATTGGATATTTCAAACTTTTTTAACAAATCAAAAACTGACAAATTGGGCGTGCAAAATTATTCAGCCCCCTTAAGTTAATACTTTGTAGCGCCACCTTTTGCTGCGATTACAGCTGTAAGTCGCTTGGGGTATGTCTCTATCAGTTTTGCACATCGAGAGACTGAATTTTTTTCCCATTCCTCCTTGCAAAACAGCTCGAGCTCAGTGAGGTTGGATGGAGAGCATTTGTGAACAGCAGTTTTCAGTTCTTTCCGCAGATTCTCGATTGGATTCAGGTCTGGACTTTGACTTGGCCATTCTAACACCTGGATATGTTTATTTTTGAACCATTCCATTGTAGATTTTGCTTTATGTTTTGGATCATTGTCTTGTTGGAAGACAAATCTCCGTCCCAGTCTCAGGTCTTTTGCAGACTCCATCAGGTTTTCTTCCAGAATGGTCCTGTATTTGGCTCCATCCATCTTCCCATCAATTTTAACCATCTTCCCTGTCCCTGCTGAAGAAAAGCAGGCCCAAACCATGATGCTGCCACCACCATGTTTGACAGTGGGGATGGTGTGTTCAGCTGTGTTGCTTTTACGCCAAACATAACGTTTTGCATTGTTGCCAAAAAGTTCAATTTTGGTTTCATCTGACCAGAGCACCTTCTTCCACATGTTTGGTGTGTCTCCCAGGTGGCTTGTGGCAAACTTTAAACGACACTTTTTATGGATATCTTTAAGAAATGGCTTTCTTCTTGCCACTCTTCCATAAAGGCCAGATTTGTGCAATATACGACTGACTGATTGTTGTCCTATGGACAGAGTCTCCCACCTCAGCTGTAGATCTCTGCAGTTCATCCAGAGTGATCATGGGCCTCTTGGCTGCATCTCTGATCAGTCTTCTCCTTGTATGAGCTGAAAGTTTAGAGGGACAGCCAGGTCTTGGTAGATTTTGCAGTGGTCTGATACTCCTTCCATTTCAATATTATCGCTTGCACAGTGCTCCTTGGGATGTTTAAAGCTTGGGAAATCTTTTCTTATCCAAATCCGGCTTTAAACTTCTTCACAACAGTATCTCGGACCTGCCTGGTGTGTTCCTTGTTCTTCATGATGCTCTCTGCGCTTTTAACGGACCTCTGAGACTATCACAGTGCAGGTGCATTTATACGGAGACTTGATTACACACAGGTGGATTGTATTTATCATCATTAGTCATTTAGGTCAACATTGGATCATTCAGAGATCCTCACTGAACTTCTGGAGAGAGTTTGCTGCACTGAAAGTAAAGGGGCTGAATAATTTTGCACGCCCAATTTTTCAGTTTTTGATTTGTTAAAAAAGTTTGAAATATCCAATAAATGTCGTTCCACTTCATGATTGTGTCCCACTTGTTGTTGATTCTTCACAAAAAAATACAGTTTTATATCTTTATGTTTGAAGCCTGAAATGTGGCGAAAGGTCGCAAAGTTCAAGGGGGCCGAATACTTTCGCAAGGCACTGTATGAATGTGATTAACTAAGTTAGGCAAGAAATGTGATTGGTTAAGCTTAGGAAAAAATATATATATTTTTACCTTTATTTAACTAGGCAAGTCAGCTAAGAACAACATCTTATTTTCAATGACAGCCTAGGAACAGTGGGTTAACTTCAATTATGTGAGTAGGGCTAGACTATTAACTATCACATTTATTTTTATGGGTGAGTATTGCCCAGGAAGCGTTAACTTAACTGCAGTGGAATTGCTTTTGAGAGCACGGTAGCACCTCCTGGTTGAAACTGCTGTTCAAACTGTGTTCTCTCTCTCTCTCTCTTCTCTCTCTCTCTTTCTCTCTCTCTCTCTCTCTCTCTCTCTCTCTCTCTCTCTCTCTCTCTCTCTCTCTCTCTCTCTCTCTCTCTCTCTCTCTCACTCTCTCTCTCTCTCTCTCTCTCTCTCTCTCTCTCTCTCTCTCGCTCTCAATTCAATTTCAATGTAAGGTCTTTATTGTTATGGGAAACGTATGTTTACATTGTCAAAGCAAGTGAAATAGATAATAAAGAAAAGTGATATTCAACAATAAAAAAAAGATTAAAGACATTTCAAATGTCATATTATGTCGATATACAGTGTTGTAATGATGTGCAAATAGTTAAAGTACAAAAGGGAAAATAAATAAGCATAAATATGGGTTGTATTTACAATGGTGTTTGTTCTTCACTGGTTGCCCTTTTCTTGTGGCAACAGGTCACACATCTTGCTGCTGTGATGGCACACTGTGATATTTCACCCAGTAGATATGGGAGTTTATCAAAATTGGATTTGTTTTTGAATTCTTTGTGGGTCTGTGTAATCTGAGGGAAATATGGTCATACATTGGGCAGGAGGTTAGGAAGTGCAGCTCAGTTTCCACCTCATTTTCTGGGCAGTGTGCAAATAGCCAGTCTTCTCTTGAGAGCCATGTCTGCCTACGGCGGCCTTTCTCAATAGCAAGGCTATGCTCACTGAGTCTGTACATAGTGAAATCTGTTGGGTCAGTCACAGTGGTCAGGTATTCACTGTGTACTCTCTGTTTAGGGTCAGTCACAGTGGTCAGGTATTCCCTGTGTACTTTCTGTTTACAGTGGTCAGGTATTCTGCCACTGTGTACTCTCTGTTTAGGGCCAACTATCATTATAGTTAGCTCAGTTTTTTTTGTTTATTCTTTCCAATGTGTCAAGTAATAATCTTTTTGTTTTCTCATGATTTGGTTGGGTCTAATTGCGTTGCTGCCTGGGACTCTGTGGGGTCTGTTTGTATTTGTGAACAGAGCCCCTGGACCAGCTTGCTTAGGGGACTCTTCTCCAGGTTAATCTCTCTGTAGGTGATGGCTTTGTTATATAAGGTTTGGGAATTGCTTCCTTTTAGGTGGTTGTAGAATTTAACGGCTCTTTTCTGGATTTTGATAATTAGCGGGTATCGGCCAAATTCTGCTCTGCATGCGTTATTTGGGGTTGTACACTTGAGGATATTTTTGCAGAATTCTCTCTCTCTGCCTCTCTCTCTCTCGCTCTCTACATCTCTCTCTCTCTCTCTGCCTCTCTGTGTAATCTGAGGGAAATATGTGTCTCTAATATGGTCATACATTTGGCAGGCGGTTAGGAAGTGCAGCTCCGTTTCCACCTCATTTTCTGGGCAGTGTGCACATAGCCAGTCTTCTCTTGAGAGAAGTATATATATGTGCTGTCTATAGCTCTGGACTGGAGCCAATAAATGGACGATGGTTAATCACTGTTTTACTGCAGAGGGTTAAAGACAGAGATGAAAGGTTAAAGGAAGACATTGGATTCTTGTTCTTCTTGATTCTTGATTTATGGTTGATCATTTATGGTTCTCAGTGTTCCCAGGCACTGAGCCAAAGTGTTTATCGTCACACCAGGGAGCCGATGTTATACTAACAACATCATAAACATGCCTCAATAAAGATATACACTCACAGCCTAAATTCTTCGGTATTCTACAAGGTGTCGGAAATGTTCCACAGGGATGTTGGTCCATGCTGACGTGATGGCATCACGCAGCTGCTGCTGATTGGACGATGGAATATTCATGCTGCGAACAGCCCGTTCCGTCTCATCCTAAGGATGTTCTATTTGGGATGAGGTCTGGGAACTGACCAGGTCTGGGGACTGACCAGGTCTGTGGACTGACCAGGTCTGGGGACTGACCAGGTCTGGGGACTGACCAGGTCTGGGGACTGACCAGGCCACTCAAGTAAACTAAACTCACTGTCATATTCCAGGCGATGTTTTTCCACTCCTCAGTTGTCCAGTGTTGGTGATGGCGTTGCCCACTGGAGCCGGTTCTTCTGGTTTTCAGCTGATAGGTGTGGAACCCGGTGTGGTCGTCTGCTGCAGTAGCCCACCGTGACAAGAATCAACGAGTTGTGCGTTCTGAGATGTTGTTCTGCTCACCACTGTTGTACTGGGCCGTTATCTGTCTGTTCGTGTTCCGCCTGTTAGCTTGCATGGTCCTTGCCATTCTCCTTCAATCTTTCATCAACGATTTGTTTCCGCCCCCACAGGACGGCCGCTGACTGGATGTTTGTTGTTTGTCGTACCGTTCTCGGTAAACCCTAGACACTGTCGTGCGTGAAAACCCCAGGAGAGCGGACATTTTTTTGAGATACTGGATACTGTGACACAGACGATCATACCACGCTCAAAGGCGCGTAGGTCATTCCTGTTGTCGATTCTAAAGTTCATTGGAACAGTAACTGAATGCCTTGATGCCTGTCTGCCTGCTTTATATAACAAGCCAGGGCCACATGACTCACTTGCTGTAGGAGCGATCCATTTTTGTGAACGGGGTGGTGTACCTAATAAACTGGCCCGGTGAGTGTAGATCAGATAGGAACTAGAAGGAAGAATCAGCCTGAACTAGAAGGAAGTAATATATTGTTGTATCTTACCAATGACGTAGGACAGCAACAGATTCCACCCGGTAATAAACGCCAGTAGCTCTCCCACCGTCACATAGCTGTACAGATACGCAGACCCCGTTTTGGGGACGCGGGCCCCGAACTCAGCGTAGCACAAGCCGGCAAAGACAGAGGCCACGGCAGCGATGAAGAAGGATATGATGATGCTGGGACCTGACGACGTCCTAGCAACCTGATAAACATGACAATCAATCAATAACATTGATTTTATAAAGCTCTTTTTCTAGATAGGTTTCTAGATACCCGGCCAAAACCCCAAACAGCTATCAATGCCGAAGCAGAAGCCCATTGGCCAGGGGAAAACTCCCTGAGAAGGAAGCAACCTAAGAAGAAACCTAGAGAGAAACAAACATTTCGGAGTCATCTGAAAATCATGATAGCAAATCATACATTACATTTGTATAGTGACTTTCATTAGATGAGATAGATAGATAGAAATACATCATCTTAAGGAAATTCAAAGTGGATCAGGAGAATTTTAAAGGAGAATTTTAACTTTTTATAAGCAATCTAAAAATAAAAAATATGTAAATGGCATGTTTTCGAAAGGTCCAGACACTTTTTTTTATTCTTACAATTTCACTTTTTTTTTAAAATTTTTTTTACCTGCAATTAACTTCCTCATCCCGATTGTGCATTATATTCCATTGTGTGCAACTCAAGCTGTTTTCCCTATCCAGCTGTTCCATTCTCCGTGTAGACTGCTGCTAGAATGGACGGAGACATATCACTCGAATCGCAACGTAACGTTGCGGATAAAGTTCGGAATGACACACTTTCATGTGTACAACATCTAAAGACCTGTATCACTCTACCGAGACCGTTTCCGTTTCTAAAATGGCATATTTGGTTGTTTTTGTTCATGTTTTTTTCAGAGCACCCAAACAGCACATCAACAATGAGCAAGTGAATCGCTGGTTGCGGTAAGTTTCTCAAAAACAAGTGAAGTTGCACCCTTTGTGTAACATTCCATTTACATCAAAATAGAGACTTGGCTGTAAAAAAAACGAAATTCTCCTTTAAGTGTTGAAGGGTTACGGTGTTAAGTTAATGTGCAAAAGGTGTTCAGGCGTCTAAACTAAAATGTTCTTAACGATTGTTTATTTTATGAGAAGAAGAAAAAAGCACCACATTTTGCCAATGTCTTCATCATTTACCATCAGAGCATCCCCCCTCCTTGCTTTAGGTCAACGTATCGTTCCTGTCAAGAGTCATTCCTGTCAGTCCTGTGCTGTTGAACCTGCATCAAGGTTAATCCCAAACCGAACCTTCCTGGATATGTTTATTCATTAAAAGTGGAACTCCAGTCTCCTTTTCACCTCATTTAACACCTGATTTACTGAACAAAAGTCACATCTCGATAGGTGGTCCAGGTATCCTCATGACATGGCACAAGAGGGGGGGGGGGGCTTAGCAAGAAGAGAGGCCGATGACATCAGAGGGAACCAATGTTTCTACCCTTAAGATTACTTACTGTATTTGTACGTGTTGTTTTTCAACAGGAAATGTTAAAAAAATAGTTGGAATGTGTTTTAACATATATTATTCAACCATTATTTTCTCAGATGGGTGTCACCCCCCCCCCCCCCCCCCCCCCAGGGTCAAACCTGAGATGGATCGATATCTAAATATTCTTAATTATACATGAATCTACACATCTGCCAAATGAGGTGCTTTTATCACAGACTGAACCATTACTATGTTTTGCCACCCCACTATAGTGTTAAAGTGTTACGTTGAAGTGTTACGGTGAAGTGTTACGTTGAATTGTTACGTTGAATTGTTACTGAACAACGTTGAAGTGTTACGTTGAAGTGTTACGTTGAAGTGTTACGTTGAAGTGATACGTTGAAATGTTACGTTGAAGTGTTACGTTGAAGTGTTACGGTGAAGTGTTACGGTGAAGTGTTACGTTGAAGTGTTACGTTGAAGTGTTACGTTAAATTGTTACGTTAAATTGTTACGTTGAAGTGTTACGTTAAATTGTTACGTTGAAGTGTTACGTTGAAGTGTTACGTTGAAGTGTTACGTTGAAGTGTTACGTTGAAGTGTTAAAAATGTTAAAAGGTAAAAAGGTGAAGAAAAGATAGAGGATAAGTGCAACTATCAGATATGTATCCATACATCTCCCCAGCTCCCAAGGTAGTCCCTACCCGTAGGGCAACCAACTCAACAGTGTTAAGTTAAAAGAACTAAGAAGAAGTTGTATCCTTACCTCCCCAGAGAGAACGTATACCCCTGCCCCCAGGGTACTCCCCACCCCTAGGGCCACCAGGTCCAGGGTGGTCAGACAGCGGTTGAAAGTGGACTCCTCTCCCTCGGGCTCCAGAGGTTTTCTCCTGGACAGGCTCCGTACAAAGGAGCTCAATAAGTGGCAGGTCATCCTTCTACTAGGGTCA
>NW_027258316.1:0-40000 GCF_045791955.1 Oncorhynchus clarkii lewisi | reverse complement strand
CATGAAAGCTACCTGTGTTGCTGATATTTAGTCCTAGATATGTGTAGTTTCACAGCCATGTTAAAGCTACCTGTGTTGCTGATATTTAGTCCTAGATATGTGTAGTTTCACAGCCACATGAAAGCTACCTGTGTTGCTGATATTTAGTCCTAGATATGTGTAGTTTCACAGCCATGTTAAAGCTACCTGTGTTGGTGATATTTAGTCCTAGACATGTGTATTTTTGGTGTGTTCTAATAGAACTGTGACCAAATAGAATTTATATTTGTCATCCTTATTTACGGACCTTTTTTGGAATATCATTATATTTGGGGTTTTTTAGGGTTAACGGTCCTAGCCCAGGTCCGACAGAACCTGTGGTTAACGGTCAGAGTCCAGGTCTGACAGAACCTGTGGTTAACGGTCCTAGCCCAGGTCCGACAGAACCTGTGGTTAACGGTCAGAGTCCAGGTCTGACAGAACCTGTGGTTAACGGTCCTAGCCCAGGTCCGACAGAACCTGTGGTTAACGGTCAGAGTCCAGGTCTGACAGAACCTGCGGTTAACGGTCAGAGTCCAGGTCTGACAGAACCTGCGGTTAACGATCAGAGCCCAGGTCTGACAGAACCTGTGGTTAACGGTCAGAGTCCAGGTCTGACAGAACCTGTGGTTAACGGTCAGAGCCCAGGTCTGACAGAACCTGTGGTTAACGGTCAGAGTCCAGGTCTGACAGAACCTGTGGTTAACGGTCAGAGTCCAGGTCTGACAGAACCTGTGGTTAACGGTCAGAGTCCAGGTCTGACAGAACCTGTAGTTAACGGTCAGAGTCCAGGTCTGACATACCTGTGATTAACGGTCAGAGCCCAGGTCTGAAAGAACCTGTGGTTAACGGTCTGAGCCCAGGTCTGACAGAACCTGTGGTTAACGGTCAGAGCCCAGGTCTGACAGAACCTGTGGTTAACGGTCAGAGCCCAGGTCTGACAGAACCTGTGGTTAACGGTCAGAGCCCAGGTCTGCCAGGACCTGTGGTTAACGGTCAGAGCCCAGGTCTGACAGAACCTGTGGTTAACGGTCAGAGCCCAGGTCTGACAGAACCTGTGGTTAACGGTCAGAGCCCAGGTCTGACAGAACCTGTGGTTAACGGTCAGAGTCCAGGTCTGACAGAACCTGTGGTTAACGGTCAGAGTCCAGGTCTGACAGAACCTGTGGTTAACGGTCAGAGTCCAGGTCTGACAGAACCTGTGGTTAACGGTCAGAGCCCAGGTCTGACAGAACCTGTGGTTAACGGTCAGAGTCCAGGTCTGACAGAACCTGCGGTTAACGGTCAGAGCCCAGGTCTGACAGAACCTGCGGTTAACGGTCAGAGCCCAGGTCTGACAGAACCTGCGGTTAACGGTCAGAGTCCAGGTCTGACAGAACCTGCGGTTAACGGTCAGAGTCCAGGTCTGACAGAACCTGCGGTTAACGGTCAGAGCCCAGGTCTGCCAGAACCTGTGGTTAACGGTCAGAGCCCAGGTCTGCCAGAACCTGTGGTTAACGGTCAGAGCCCAGGTCTGACAGAACCTGTGGTTAACGGTCAGAGTCCAGGTCTGACAGAACCTGTGATTAACGGTCAGAGCCCAGGTCTGACAGAACCTGTGGTTAACGGTCAGAGCCCAGGTCTGACAGAACCTGTGGTTAACGGTCAGAGCCCAGGTCTGACAGAACCTGTGGTTAACGGTCAGAGCCCAGGTCTGACAGAACCTGTGGTTAACGGTCAGAGCCCAGGTCTGCCAGAACCTGTGGTTAACGGTCAGAGCCCAGGTCTGACAGAACCTGTAGTTAACGGTCAGAGTCCAGGTCTGACAGAACCTGTGATTAACGGTCAGAGCCCAGGTCTGACAGAACCTGTGGTTAACGGTCAGAGCCCAGGTCTGACAGAACCTGTGGTTAACGGTCAGAGCCCAGGTCTGACAGAACCTGTGGTTAACGGTCAGAGCCCAGGTCTGACAGAACCTGTGGTTAACGGTCAGAGCTCAGGTTTGCCAGAACCTGTGGTTAACGGTCAGAGCCCAGGTCTGACAGAACCTGTGGTTAACGGTCAGAGCCCAGGTCTGACAGAACCTGTGGTTAACGGTCAGAGTCCAGGCCTGACAGAACCTGTGAAGACGATCTAGGTGCTGCTGTAACCCCTCTTTAGTGGGAGACAGCAGCACCAGGTACAGCAGACACTTGATTTCAGTGTTGTGTAGGGTGATACCTCTCTCTCTCTCTCTCTCTCTCTCTCTCTCTCTCTCTCTCTCTCTCTCTCTCTCTCTCTCTCTCTCTCTCTCTCTCTCTCTCTCTCTCTCAATTAAGTTTGCTTTATTGGCATGACATAACAATGTACATATTGCCAAAGCTTACTTTTGATATTTACAATATGAAAATAATAAGAATCAAAATTGTCAACGGGACAACAGTAACATCAATAACCAAGGGTCAAAATAACCATACATTCAACAATACCAATAAGCATACAGTAGAGGACATGTGCAGGTTGATTGGTCTGTCAGACACTGTCCCTCATCTTATGGCAGGCAGAAAATGTAGTGTGCTGCCAACCCACAGCTCTCTGCGTCCTCCCCCAACAGGACGGGTAGCCTACTCTCATCAGAGAGGTCTTTGAAACCTTGAATAAGGGTTTCAAATTTGGGGAAATGAAACTGAATCTGTATAGAGGAATGGTCTAAGATCCCTCCTAATGTGTTCTAGAACTCATAAAACATCTGGTAGGATTCTGTATAGAGGAATGGTCTAAGATCCCTCCTAATGTGTTCTAGAACTCGTAAAACATCTGGTAGGATTCTGTATAGAGGAATGGTCTAAGATCCCTCCTAATGTGTTCTAGAACTCATAAAACATCTGGTAGGATTCTGTATAGAGGAATGGTCTAAGATCCCTCCTAATGTGCTCTAGAACTCATAAAACATCTGGTAGGATTCTGTATAGAGGAATGGTCTAAGATCCCTCCTAATGTGTTCTAGAACTCATAAAACATCTGGTAAGATTCTGTATAGAGGAATGGTCTAAGATCCCTCCTAATGTGTTCTAGAACTCGTAAAACATCTGGTAGGATTCTGTATAGAGGAATGGTCTAAGATCCCTCATAATGTGTTCTAGAACTCATAAAACATCTGGTAGGATTCTGTATAGAGGAATGGTCTAAGATCCATCCTAATGTGTTCTAGAACTCAAAAAACATCTGGTAGGATTCTGTATAGAGGAATGGTCTAAGATCCCTCACAATGTGTTCTCTAATCTCATAAAACATCTGGTAGGATTCTGTATAGAGGAATGGTCTAAGATCCCTCCTAATGTGTTCTAGAACTCATAGAACATCTGATAGGATTCTGTATAGAGGAATGGTCTAAGATCCCTCATAATGTGTTCTAGAACTCATCAAACATCTGGTAAGATTCTGTATAGAGGAATGGTCTAAGATCCCTCCTAATGTGTTCTAGAACTCATAAAACATCTGGTAGGATTCTGTATAGAGGAATGGTCTAAGATCCCTCCTAATGTGTTCTAGAACTCATAGAACATCTGATAGGATTCTGTATAGAGGAATGGTCTAAGATCCCTCATAATGTGTTCTAGAACTCATCAAACATCTGGTAAGATTCTGTATAGAGGAATGGTCTAAGATCCCTCCTAATGTGTTCTAGAACTCATAAAACATCTGGTAAGATTCTGTATAGAGGAATGGTCTAAGATCCCCTCCTAATGTGTTCTAGAACTCATAAAACATCTGGTAGGATTCTGTATAGAGGAATGGTCTAAGATCCCTCCTAATGTGTTCTAGAACTCATAAAACATCTGGTAGGATTCTGTATAGAGGAATGGTCTAAGATCCCTCCTAATGTGTTCTAGAACTCGTAAAACATCTGGTAGGATTCTGTATAGAGGAATGGTCTAAGATCCCTCCTAATGTGTTCTAGAACTCATAAAACATCTGGTAGGATTCTGTATAGAGGAATTGTCTAAGATCCCTCCTAATGTGTTCTAGAACTCATAAAACATCTGGTAGGATTCTGTATAGAGGAATGGTCTAAGATCCCTCCTAATGTGTTCTAGAACTCATAAAACATCTGGTAAGATTCTGTATAGAGGAATGGTCTAAGATCCCTCCTAATGTGTTCTAGAACTCGTAAAACATCTGGTAGGATTCTGTATAGAGGAATGGTCTAAGATCCCTCATAATGTGTTCTAGAACTCATAAAACATCTGGTAGGATTCTGTATAGAGGAATGGTCTAAGATCCATCCTAATGTGTTCTAGAACTCAAAAAACATCTGGTAGGATTCTGTATAGAGGAATGGTCTAAGATCCCTCACAATGTGTTCTCTAATCTCATAAAACATCTGGTAGGATTCTGTATAGAGGAATGGTCTAAGATCCCTCCTAATGTGTTCTAGAACTCATAGAACATCTGATAGGATTCTGTATAGAGGAATGGTCTAAGATCCCTCATAATGTGTTCTAGAACTCATCAAACATCTGGTAAGATTCTGTATAGAGGAATGGTCTAAGATCCCTCCTAATGTGTTCTAGAACTCATAAAACATCTGGTAGGATTCTGTATAGAGGAATGGTCTAAGATCCCTCCTAATGTGTTCTAGAACTCATAAAACATCTGATAGGATTCTGTATAGAGGAATGGTCTAAGATCCCTCATAATGTGTTCTAGAACTCATCAAACATCTGGTAAGATTCTGTGTAGAGGAATGGTCTAAGATCCCTCCTAATGTGTTCTAGAACTCATAAAACATCTGGTAAGATTCTGTATAGAGGAATGGTCTAAGATCCCTCCTAATGTGTTCTAGAACTCATAAAACATCTGGTAGGATTCTGTATAGAGGAATGGTCTAAGATCCCTCCTAATGTGTTCTAGAACTCATAAAACATCTGGTAGGATTCTGTATAGAGGAATGGTCTAAGATCCCTCATAATGTGTTCTAGAACTCATAAAACATCTGGTAGGATTCTGTATAGAGGAATGGTCTCAGATCCCTCATAATGTGTTCTAGAACTCATACAACATCTGGTAGGATTCTGTATAGAGGAATGGTCTAAGATCCCTCCTAATGTGCTCTAGAACTCATAAAACATCTGGTAGGATTCTGTATAGAGGAATGGTCTAAGATCCCTCCTAATGTGTTCTAGAACTCGTAAAACATCTGGTAGGATTCTGTATAGAGGAATGGTCTAAGATCCCTCCTAATGTGTTCTAGAACTCATAAAACATCTGGTAGGATTCTGTATAGAGGAATTGTCTAAGATCCCTCCTAATGTGTTCTAGAACTCATAAAACATCTGGTAGGATTCTGTATAGAGGAATGGTCTAAGATCCCTCCTAATGTGTTCTAGAACTCATAAAACATCTGGTAAGATTCTGTATAGAGGAATGGTCTAAGATCCCTCATAATGTGTTCTGGAACTCGTAAAACATCTGGTAGGATTCTGTATAGAGGAATGGTCTAAGATCCCTCCTAATGTGTTCTAGAACTCATAAAACATCTGGTAGGATTCTGTATAGAGGAATTGTCTAAGATCCCTCCTAATGTGTTCTAGAACTCATAAAACATCTGGTAGGATTCTGTATAGAGGAATGGTCTAAGATCCCTCCTAATGTGTTCTAGAACTCATAAAACATCTGGTAGGATTCTGTATAGAGGAATGGTCTAAGATCCCTCATAATGTGTTCTAGAACTCATAAAACATCTGGTAGGATTCTGTATAGAGGAATGGTCTCAGATCCCTCATAATGTGTTCTAGAACTCATACAACATCTGGTAGGATTCTGTATAGAGGAATGGTCTAAGATCCCTCATAATGTGTTCTAGAACTCATAAAACATTTGGTAGGATTCTGTATAGAGGAATGGTCTAAGATCCCTCCTAATGTGTTCTAGAACTCGTAAAACATCTGGTAGGGTTCTGTATAGAGGAATGGTCTAAGATCCCTCCTAATGTGTTCTAGAACTCATCAAACATCTGGTAGGATTCTGTATAGAGGAATGGTCTCAGATCCCTCCTAATGTGTTCTAGAACTCATCAAACATCTGGTAAGATTCTGTATAGAGGAATGGTCTAAGATCCCTCCTAATGTGTTCTAGAACTCATAGAACATCTGATAGGATTCTGTATAGAGGAATGGTCTAAGATCCCTCCTAATGTGTTCTAGAACTCATAAAACATCTGGTAAGATTCTGTATAGAGGAATGGTCTAAGATCCCTCCTAATGTGTTCTAGAACTCAGAAAACATCTGGTAGGATTCTGTATAGAGGAATGGTCTAAGATCCCTCCTAATGTGTTCTAGAACTCATAAAACATCTGGTAGGATTCTGTATAGAGGAATGGTCTAAGATCCCTCATAATGTGTTCTAGATCTCATAAAACATCTGGTAAGATTCTGTATAGAGGAATGGTCTAAGATCCCTCATAATGTGTTCTAGAACTCATAAAACATCTGGTAGGATTCTGTATAGAGGAATGGTCTAAGATCCCTCCTAATGTGTTCTAGAACTCATAAAACATCTGGTAAGATTCTGTATAGAGGAATGGTCTAAGATCCCTCCTAATGTGTTCTAGAACTCAAAAAACATCTGGTAAGATTCTGTATAGAGGAATGGTCTAAGATCCCTCCTAATGTGTTCTAGAACTCATAAAACATCTGGTAAGATTCTGTATAGAGGAATGGTCTAAGATCCCTCCTAATGTGTTCTAGAACTCATAAAACATCTGGTAAGATTCTGTATAGAGGAATGGTCTAAGATCCCTCCTAATGTGTTCTAGAACTCAAAAAACATCTGGTAAGATTCTGTATAGAGGAATGGTCTAAGATCCCTCCTAATGTGTTCTAGAACTCATAAAACATCTGGTAAGATTCTGTATAGAGGAATGGTCTAAGATCCCTCCTAATGTGTTCTAGAACTCAAAAAACATCTGGTAAGATTCTGTATAGAGGAATGGTCTAAGATCCCTCCTAATGTGTTCTAGAACTCATAAAACATCTGGTAAGATTCTGTATAGAGGAATGGTCTAAGATCCCTCCTAATGTGTTCTAGATCTCATAAAACATCTGGTAAGATTCTGTATAGAGGAATGGTCTAAGATCCCTCATAATGTGTTCTAGAACTCAAAAAACATCTGGTAAGATTCTGTATAGAGGAATGGTCTAAGATCCTTCCTAATGTGTTCTAGAACTCATAAAACATCTGGTAAGATTCTGTATAGAGGAATGGTCTAAGATCCCTCCTAATGTGTTCTAGATCTCATAAAACATCTGGTAAGATTCTGTATAGAGGAATGGTCTAAGATCCCTCATAATGTGTTCTAGAACTCAAAAAACATCTGGTAAGATTCTGTGTAGAGGAATGGTCTAAGATCCCTCCTAATGTGTTCTAGAACTCATAAAACATCTGGTAAGATTCTGTATAGAGGAATGGTCTAAGATCCCTCCTAATGTGTTCTAGATCTCATAAAACATCTGGTAAGATTCTGTATAGAGGAATGGTCTAAGATCCCTCATAATGTGTTCTAGAACTCAAAAAACATCTGGTAAGATTCTGTATAGAGGAATGGTCTAAGATCCTTCCTAATGTGTTCTAGAACTCATAAAACATCTGGTAAGATTCTGTATAGAGGAATGGTCTAAGATCCCTCCTAATGTGTTCTAGAACTCATAAAACATCTGGTAGGATTCTGTATAGAGGAATGGTCTAAGATCCCTCCTAATGTGTTCTAGATCTCATAAAACATCTGGTAAGATTCTGTATAGAGGAATGGTCTAAGATCCCTCCTAATGTGTTCTAGATCTCATAAAACATCGTAGAAAAAGGTGATGTATTGAAAGGTATTATTTTGAACTATTTTGAGAAACAAAAATATTACTTGTTAAACAAAAACACTTTCTCTGAGCCATTGTATTAGTATAACATAATATAATTTCCCCCAAAATGCTAGCATACAATATACAGGTAACTGTGAAAAATAAAGGAAACCCCAACATAAAGTGCCTTAATAGGGTGTTGGGTCACCACGAACCAGAACAGCTTCAATGCACCTCGGCATAGATTCTACTAGTGTCTGGAACTCTATTGGAGGGATGTGACATCATTCTTCATGAGGAATTCCGTTAGTTGATGTTTTGTTGATGGTGGTGGAAAACGCTGTCTCAGGCGCCACTCCAGAATCTTCCATAAGTGTTCAATTGGGTTGAGATCTGGTGACTGAGACGGTCATGGCATGTGGCTTACATCGTTTTCATGCTCATCAAACCATTCAGTGACCACTCGTGCCCTGTCGATGGGGGCATAGCCATAGTAGCCAAAATAATGTCCTGCCCAGCATTTTCATACATGACCCTAAGCATGCTAATTGCTTAATTAACTCAGGATGCCCACCTGTGTGGAAACACCTGTTTTCAATATCCTTTGTATCCCTCATTTACTGAAGTTTCCCCTTTATTTTGGCACTACTGTAGCTCAGCATTTGAATTTATTTATTTCATACAGTCCTTTTTGCTTCTCTTTATCAAGGGTGTCAATAACCCACTGTAGCTGTCAGTCCACACAGTTTCTTTCTCAGCCCACACCACGACACACCCTGCATTGTTGCCCTGTCCCCATCATCTCAGTTAGGGCCGACTCTGGGAACGAGGTTATGTTTTTCTCTGTCTACAGCTGACAGGCAGCTCTAACTATCAACCCTGACAGAAAATGTCAAAATAATCACTATTAACTGAGAGATGAAGTCATAATTATCCCTATCGGTCTTGTTAGCTAAATAATTAAGATGAGAGAGAGAGAGAGAGAGAGAGAGAGAGAGAGAAGGGGACAAAGCTGCTTTCATGGTTCATAACCTTGGTTCGGGCTGTACACTTACTCTTTGTGACTGTGGGGTTGTTTCATTTTCTTTCCCCCTGAGCCTCCTCTCGTCTCCCATAAAGGGACTTCAGCCAACCCTAATCTCTCCTGGCGTCCACCTCCCTACTTAGGGACGGACTGGGATCAGAAATCGGCCCGGGCATTTCTAACACACAAGCCCATTTCCCCCCCCTTGAGGCCTCTATTATTAGCCAAATCATTATAATTCTTCTCACTGGGCTAAAGATGAACCAGCCCGTCTGGTCAGCCCATGGCCAGTCCTTTTCTGTCGCTTCCCCTGCCCTGCCTCTCCACCCCCTGGCCCACCCCTGCCCTGCCTCTCCACCCCACCTCTGCCCTGCCTCTCCACCCCCTGGCCCACCCCGGCCCTGCCTCTCCACCCCCTGGCCCACCCCTGCCCTGCCTCTCCACCCCCTGGCCCACCCCTGCCCTGCCTCTCCACCCCCTGGCCCACCCCTGCCCTGCCTCTCCGCCCCCTGGCCCACCCCGGCCCTGCCTCTCCACCCACCCCTGCCCTGCCTCTCCTACCCCTGGCCCACCCCTGCCCTGCCTCTCCACCCCCTGGCCCACCCCGGCCCTGCCTCTCCACCCCCTGGCCCACCCCTTCCCTGCCTCTCCACCCCTTGGCTCACCCCGGCCCTGCCTCTCCACCCCACCCCTGCCCTGCCTCTTCACCCCACCCCTGGCTCATCCACCCCCTGGCCCACCCCTGCCCTGCCTCTCCACCCCACCCCGGCCCTGCCTCTCCACCCTACCCCGGCCCTGCCTCTCCACCCCCTGGCCCACCCCGGCCCTGCCTCTCCACCCCCTGGCCCACCCCTTCCCTGCCTCTCCACCCCTTGGCTCACCCCGGCCCTGCCTCTCCACCCCACCCCTGCCCTGCCTCTTCACCCCACCCCTGGCTCATCCACCCCCTGGCCCACCCCTGCCCTGCCTCTCCACCCCACCCCGGCCCTGCCTCTCCACCCTACCCCGGCCCTGCCTCTCCACCCCCTGGCCCACCCCGGCCCTGCCTCTCCACCCCCTGGCCCACCCCTGGCCCTGCCTCTCCACCCCGGCCCTGCCTCTCCACCCCCTGGCCCACCCCGGCCCTGCCTCTCCACCCCCTGGCCCACCCCTGGCCCTGCCTCTCCACCCCGGCCCTGCCTCTCCACCCCCTGGCCCCCCCCTGGCCCTGCCTCTCTCTCTCTCTCTCTCTCTCTCTCTCTCTCTCTGTCTCTCTCTCTCTCTCTCTCTGTCTCTCTCTCTCTCTCTCTCTCTCTCTCTGTCTCTCTCTCTCTCTCTCTGTCTCTCTCTCTCTCTGTCTCTCTCTCTCTCTCTGTCTCTCTCTCTCTCTGTCTCTCTCTCTCTCTCTCTCTCTGTCTCTCTCTCTCTCTCTCTCTCTCTCTCGCTCTGTCTCTCTCTCTCTCTCTCTCTCTCTCTCTCTCTGTCTCTCTCTCTCTCTGTGTCTCTCTCTCTCTCTCTCTCTCTGTCTCTCTCTCTCTGTCTCTCTCTCTCTCTCTCTCTCTCTCTCTCTCTCTGTCTCTCTCTCTCTCTGTCTCTCTCTCTCTCTCTCTGTCTCTCTCTCTCTCTCTCTCTCTCTGTCTCTCTCTCTCTCTCTCTCTCTGTCTCTCTCTCTCTCTCTCTCTCTCTCTCTCTCTGTCTCTCTCTCTCTCTGTCTCTCTCTCTCTCTCTCTCTGTCTCTCTCTCTCTCTCTCTCTCTCTCTCTCTCTCTCTCTGTCTCTCTCTCTCTCTGTCTCTCTCTCTCTCTCTCTCTCTCTCTCTCTCTGTCTCTCTCTCTCTGTCTCTCTCTCTCTCTCTCTCTCTGTCTCTCTCTCTCTGTCTCTCTCTCTCTCTCTCTCTCTCTCTCTGTCTCTCTCTCTGTCTCTCTCTCTCTGTCTCTCTCTCTCTGTCAGTACGCCTGGGGACTCAGTCTCACACGCCCGTGTATGTTGAAATTTATGTTTCTTTTGATGGCATAGAATGCCCTTCTTGCCTTGTCTCTCAGATCGTTCACAGCTTTGTGGAAGTTACCTGTGGCGCTGATGTTTAGGCCAAGGTATGTATAGTTTTTTGTGTGCTCTAGGGCAACAGTGTCTAGATTGAATTTGTATTTGTGGTCCTGGTGACTGGACCTTTTTTGGAACACCATTATTTTGGTCTTACTGAGATTTACTGTCAGGGCCCAGGTCTGACAGAATCTGTGCATAAGATCTAGGTGCTGCTGTAGGCCCTCCTTGGTTGGTGACAGAAGCACCAGATCATCAGCAAACAGCAGACATTTGACTTCGGATTCTAGCAGGGGGAGGCCGGGTGCTGCAGACTTTTCTAGTGCCCGCGCCAATTCGTTGATATATATGTTGAAGAGGGTGGGGCTCTGCATCCCTGTCTAACCCCACGACCCTGTGTGAAGAAATTTGTGTGTTTTTTGCCAATTTTAACCGCACACTTGTTGTTTGTGTACATGGATTTTATAATGTTGTATGTTTTACCCCCAACACCACTTTCCATCAGTTTGTATAGCAGACCCTCATGCCAGATTGAGTCGAAGGCTTTTTTGAAATCAACAAAGCATGAGAAGACTTTGCCTTTGTTTTGGTTTGTTTGGTTGTCAATTAGGGTGTGCAGGGTGAATACATGGTCTGTTGTACGGTAATTTGGTAAAAAGCCAATTTGACATTTGCTCAGTACATTGTTTTCATTGAGGAAATGTACGAGTCTGCTGTTAATAATAATGCAGAGGATTTTCCCAAGGTTACTGTTGACACATATTCCACGGTAGTTATTGGGGTCAAATTTGTCTCCACTTTTGTGGATTGGGGTGATCAGTCCTTGGTTCCAAATATTGGGGAAGATGCCAGAGCTAAGTATGAGTTTTAGTACAGCCAATTGGAATTTGTTGTCTGTATATTTGATCATTTCATTGAGGATAACATCAACACCACAGGCCTTTTTGGGTTGGAGGGTTTTTATTTTGTCCTGTAACTCATTCAATGTAATTGGATAATCCAGTGGGTTCTGGTAGTCTTTAATAGATGATTCTAAGATCTGTATTTGATCATGTATATGTTTTTGCTCTTTATTCTTTGTTATAGAGCCAAAAAGATTGGAGAAGTGGTTTACCCATACATCTCCATTTTGGATAGATAATTCTTCGTGTTGTTGTTTGTTTAGTGTTTTCCAATTTTCCCAGAAGTGGTTAGAGTCTATGGATTCTTCAATTGCATTGAGCTGGTTTCTGACATGCTGTTCCTTCTTTTTCCGTAGTGTATTTCTGTATTGTTTTAGTGATTCACCATAGTGAAGGCGTAGACTCAGGTTTTCCGGGTCTCTATGTTTTTGGTTGGACAGGTTTCTCAATTTCTTTCTTAGATTTTTGCATTCTTCATCAAACCATTTGTCATTATTGTTAATTTTCTTCGGTTTTCTATTTGAGATTTTTAGATTTGATAGGGAAGCTGAGAGGTCAAATATACTGTTAAGATTTTCTACTGCCAAGTTTACACCTTCACTATTACAGCGGAACGTTTTACCCAGGAAATTGTCTAAAAGGGATTGAATTTGTTGTTGCCTAATTGTTTTTTGGTAGGTTTCCAAACTGCATTCCTTCCATCTATAGCATTTCTTAATGTTACTCAGTTCCTTTGGCTTTGATGCCTCATGATTGATTATTGCTCTGTTTAAGTAGACTGTGATTTTGCTGTGGTCTGATAGGGGTGTCAGTGGGCTGACTGTGAACGCTCTGAGAGACTCTGGGTTGAGGTCGGTGATAAAGTAGTCTACACCTTTGACCAAAATCCTCATGGCTCAGGCCTCCTGCCCCAGGGACCCATATCTGCACATCTCAATAACACAGATAAGTTCTTCAGGGTGATATTAGTAATGTTAAACCACAGAGGTGCGCTTCGGGAAAACAACAGAAGAGTCATTCTCTCTCTCTCTCTCTCTCTCTCTCTCTCTCTCTCTCTCTCTCTCTCTCTCTGGGGTGCTCTGTCTCTCTCCTCTCTCTCTCTCTCTCTCTCTCTCTCTCTCTCTCTCTCTCTCTCTCTCTCTCTCTCTCTCTCTCTCTCTCTCTCTCTCTCTCTCTCTCTCTCTCTCTCTCTCTCTCTCTCTCTCTCTCTCTCTCTCTCTCTCTCTCTCTCTCTCTCTCTCTCTCTCTCTCTCTCTCTCTCTCTCTCTCTCTCTCTCTCTCTCTCTCTCTCTCTCTCTCTCTCTCTCTCTCTGTCTCTCTCTCTCTCTCTCTCTCTCTGTCTCTCTCTCTCTCTCTCTCTCTCTCTCTCTCTCTCTCTGTCTCTCTCTCTCTCTCTCTCTCTCTCTCTCTCTCTCTCTCTCTCTCTCTCTCTCTCTCTCTCTCTCTCTCTCTCTCTCTCTCTCTCTCTCTCTCTCTCTCTCTCTCTCTCTCTGTCTCTCTCTCTCTGTCTCTCTCTCTGTCTCTCTCTACAGAGGTTTCAAAACAGTAAAGACATTACAAATGTCATATTATATATATATATATATATATACAGTGTTTTAACAATGTACAAATGGTTAAAGGACACAAGATAAAATAAATAAGCATAAATATGGGTTGTATTTACAATGGTGTTTGTTCTTCACTGGTTGCCCTTTTCTCGTGGCAACAGGTCACAAATCTTGCTGCTGTGTTGGCACACTGTGGAATTTCACCCAGTAGATATGGGAGTTTTTCAAATTTGGATTTGTTTTCGAATTCTTTGTGGATCTGTGTAATCTGAGGGAAATATGTCTCTCTAATATGGTCATACATTGGGCAGGAGGTTAGGAAGTGCAGCTCAGTTTCCACCTCATTTTGTGGGCAGTCTCTCTCTCTCTCTCTGGTCTCTCTCTCTCTCTCTCTCATGATTTGGTTGGGTCTAATTGTGCTGTTGTCCTGGGGCTCTGTAGGGTGTGTTTGTGTTTGTGAACAGAGCCCCAGGACCAGCTTGCTTAGGGGACTCTTCTCCAGGTTCATCTCTCTGTAGGTGATGGCTTTGTTATGGAAGGTTTGTGAATCACTTCCTTTTAGGTGGTTGTAGAATTTAACGGCTCTTTTCTGGATTTTGATAATTAGTGGGTATCGGCCTAATTCTGCTCTGCATGCATTATTTGGTGTTCTACGTTGTACACGGAGGATATTTTTGCAGAATTCTGCGTGCAGAGTCTCAATTTGGTGTTTGTCCCATTTTGTGAAGTCTTGGTTGGTGAGCGGACCCCAGACCTCACAACCATAAAGGGCAATGGGCTCTATGACTGATTCAAGTATTTTTAGCCAAATCCTAATTGGTATGTTGAAATTTATGTTTCTTTTGATGGCATAGAATGCCCTTCTTGCCTTGTCTCTCAGATCGTTCACAGCTTTGTGGAAGTTACCTGTGGCGCTGATGTTTAGGCCAAGGTATGTATAGTTTTTTGTGTGCTCTAGGGCAACAGTGTCTAGATTGAATTTGTATTTGTGGTCCTGGTGACTGGACCTTTTTTGGAACACCATTATTTTGGTCTTACTGAGATTTACTGTCAGGGCCCAGGTCTGACAGAATCTGTGCATAAGATCTAGGTGCTGCTGTAGGCCCTCCTTGGTTGGTGACAGAAGCACCAGATCATCAGCAAACAGCAGACATTTGACTTCGGATTCTAGCAGGGGGAGGCCGGGTGCTCTCTCTCTCTCTTTTAACCGCACACTTGTTGTTTGTGTACATGGATTTTATAATGTTGTATGTTTTACCCCCAACACCACTTTCCATCAGTCTCTCTCTCTCTCTCTCTCTCTCTCTCTCTCTCTCCCATACATCTCCATTTTGGATAGATAATTCTTCGTGTTGTTGTTTGTTTAGTGTTTTCCAATTTTCCCAGAAGTGGTTAGAGTCTATGGATTCTTCAATTGCATTGAGCTGTCTCTCTCTCTCTGTATTTCTGTATTGTTTTAGTGATTCACCATAGTGAAGGCGTAGACTCAGGTTTTCCGGGTCTCTATGTTTTTGGTTGGACAGGTTTCTCAATTTCTTTCTTAGATCTTCTTCATCTCTCTCTCTCTCTCTCTCTTTACACCTTCACTATTACAGCGGAACGTTTTACCCAGGAAATTGTCTAAAAGGGATTGAATTTGTTGTTGCCTAATTGTTTTTTGGTAGGTTTCCAAACTGCATTCCTTCCATCTATAGCATCTCTCTCTCTTTGATGCCTCATGATTGATTATTGCTCTGTTTAAGTAGACTGTGATTTTGCTGTGGTCTGATAGGGGTGTCAGTGGGCTGACTGTGAACTCTCTCTGGGTTGAGGTCGGTGATAAAGTAGTCTACAGTACTACTGCCAAGAGATGAGCTATAGGTGTACCTACCATAGGAGTCCCCTCGTCTCTCATACTGCGACAGAGCTCTCTGCTCTCTCTCTCTCTCTCTCTCTCTGCTCTCTGGTACTCTCTCTCTGTTTTCCCGCTCACTACCTGGGCGTCTCTCTCTCTGGGGGGGTGTTGATTGGTTGGGGTGGGGGTGTGGATGTGTCTGGGTGTACTGTCTCTCTCTCTCTCTCTCTCTCTCTCTCTCTCTCTGTCTCTCTCTCTCTCTCTCTCTCTCTCTCTCTCTCTCTCTCTCTCTCTCTCTCTCTCTCTCTGTCTCTCTCTCTCTCTCTCTCTCTCTCTCTCTCTCTCTCTCTCTCTCTCTCTCTCTCTCTCTCTCTCTCTCTCTCTCTCTCTCTCTCTCTCTCTCTCTCTCTCTCTCTCTCTCTCTCTCTCTCTCTCTCTCTCTCTCTGTCTCTCTCTCTCTCTCTCTCTCTCTCTCTCTCTCTCTCTCTCTCTCTCTCTCTCTCTCTCTCTCTCTCTCTGTCTCTCTCTCTGTCTCTCTCTCTCTGTCTCTCTCTCTCTGTCTCTCTCTCTCTCTGTCTCTCTCTCTCTCTCTCTCTCTCTCTGTCTCTCTCTCTCTCTCTCTCTCTCTCTGTCTCTGTCTCTGTCTCTCTCTCTCTCTCTCTCTCTCTGTCTCTCTCTCTCTCTCTCTCTCTGTCTCTCTCTCTCTGTCTCTCTCTCTCTGTCTCTCTCTCTCTCTCTCTCTCTCTCTGTCTCTCTCTCTCTCTCTCTCTCTCTCTCTCTCTCTCTCTCTGTCTCTCTCTCTCTCTGTCTCTCTCTCTCTCTGTCTCTCTCTCTCTCTGTCTCTCTCTGTCTCTCTCTCTCTCTCTCTCTCTCTCTCTCTGTCTCTCTCTCTCTCTCTCTCTCTCTCTCTCAATTCAATTCAATTCAAGGGCTTTATTGGCATGGGAAACGTGTTAACATTGCCAAAGCAAGTGAGGTAGATAATATATAAAGTGAATATATAAAGTGAAATAAACAATAAAAATTAACAGTAAACTCTCTCTGTCTCTGTCTCTCTCTCACACACTGTCTCTGTCTCTCTGTCTCTCTCTCTCACATACACACACACACACACACACACACACACACACACTGCTGCTACTGTGAAACAGGACAGTCATACTCTCACATGCACACACACACACACACACACACACACACACACACAGCTGCTGCTGCTGTGAAATAGAACAGTCATGGTTCGTGAGGAAGGTTTATAAGCAGAGAGAGATAACGAGGAGGCAGAATCACACTGAACCTCAGTAAAGTCCACATGCATGGTGAGCCTGTGTCCCAAATGGCACCCTATTCCCTATATAGTGCACTACTTTTGACCTGAGTCAAGTGACTTGAGTGACCTGAGTCTTAACCTGAGTCAACAACCACCCGGGCCACTGCCTGTTCACCCCGCTATCATCCAGAAAGCGAGGTCAGTACAGGTGCATCAAAGCAGGCAGAGACAGAGACAGGCAGAGAGACTAAAAAACAGCTTCTATCTCAAGGCCATCAGACTGTTAAACAACCTTCAATAACATTGAGTGGCTGCTGCCAACATACAGACTCAATCTCTAGCTACTTTTATAATTAACATGTGGATGTAATAAATGTAATAAATTATTAGATTACTTGTTAGATATTGCTGCATGGTCTGAACTAGAAACACAAGCATTTCGCTACACTCGCATTAACATCTGCTAAACATGTGTATGTGACCATTTTTATTAATTATTATTTTATTTGAGACTTAACCAGGTTAGAATCAAGTCACTTCCCTGTGTTCAAAGACAGTGGGTTTGACAGATTGAACACACAAAAATGCATTCAGGCAGGAACATTTTTTTTATTTTATTTTAAAAAATGTATTTCACTAGGCAAGTCAGTTTTAAGAACAAATTCTTATTGACAATGGTGGCCTAGGAACAGTGGGTTAACTGCCTTGTTCAGGGGCAGAACCACACATTTTTACCTTGTCAGCTCGGGGATTCAGTCTAGCAACCTTTCAGTTACTGGCCCAACACTAACCACTAGGCTACCTGCCGCCCCAGTAAATAAATATATATATATATAAACATCCCAAATTACTATTTCTAGTTTATTCTCGCTCTCGTTCTCTTCCCAAATAGTTGTGACAACAAACACCACTCTACACCACTCTATAAATCCCATAAATCCATCATTTGAATAGACTGTCTCAAGTTCACCCAGACCAAGACTGCTGTTAATTTGTTGTTGTTGTTGTTGTTAATCCCGAGTGGACGGACAAATATATCCGCTGTCTGTGTTTAGTCTGATGAGGGCAAAGTGATTTTTTACTGTAACGCCGTTCGTCTGTAGAAGGAGAAGCGGACCAAAAAGCAGCGTGGTGGTTACTCATGTTCTTTAATTACTGGAAACTGAACGATACATGAAATAACTTAACTCTACAAAACAACAAACGGAACGTGAAAACCTATACAGCCTATCCTGTGACAACAAACACAGTGACAGGAACAATCACCCACAAACACACAGTGAAACCCAGGCTACCTAAGTATGATTCTCAATCAGAGACAACTAATGACACCTGCCTCTGATTGAGAACCATACTAGGCCGAAAACATAGAAATGCCCCAAACATAGAAAAACAAACATAGACTGCCCACCCAACTCACGCCCTGACCATACTAAATAAATACTAAACAACGGAAATAGAGGTCAGAACGTGACAGTACCCCCCCCCAAAGGTGCGGACTCCGGCCGCAAAACCTTGACCTATAGGGGAGGGTCTGGGTGGGCATCTGTCCGCGGTGGCGGCTCTGGCGCGGGACGCGGACCCCACTTCACCATTGTCTTAGTCCGCCTTATTGTCCGCCTCCGTGGCATTCTCACCATGACCACCCCTCTCAATGACCCCACTGGACCGAGGGGCTGCTTGGGACAGAGGGGCAGCTCGGGACAGAGGGGCAGCTCGGGACAGAGGTGAAACAGCTGCTCGGGACAGAGGGGCGGCAGCTGCTCGGGACAGAGGGGCGGCAGCAGCTCGGGACAGAGGGGCGGCAGCTGCTCGGGACAGAGGGGCGGCAGCTGCTCGGGACCGAGGGGCAGCTGCTCGGGCGGCCCCTGGCTGACTGGCGGCACAGGCGGCCCCTGGCTGACTGGCGGCACTGGCGGCCCCTGGCTGACTGGCGGCACTGGCGGCCCCTGGCTGACTGGCGGCACTGGCGGCCCCTGGCTGACTGGCGGCACAGGCGGCCCCTGGCTGACTGGCGGCACAGGCGGCCCCTGGCTGACTGGCGGCACAGGCGGCCCCTGGCTGACTGGCGGCACTGGCGGCCCCTGGCTGACTGGCGGCACTGGCGGCCCCTGGCTGACTGGCGGCACTGGCGGCCCCTGGCTGACTGGCGGCACTGGCGGCCCCTGGCTGACTGGCGGCACTGGCGGCCCCTGGCTGACTGGCGGCACTGGCGGCCCCTGGCTGACTGGCTGCACTGGCGGCCCCTGGCAGACGGGCGGCATTGGCGGCTCCTGGCAGACGGGCGGCACTGGCGGCGCTGGGCAGACGGGCGGCACTGGCGGCGCTGGGCAGACGGGCGGCACTGGCGGCGCTGGGCAGACGGGCGGCGCTGGCGGCGTTGGGCAGACGGGCGGCACTGGGCAGACGGGCGGCGCTGGCGGCGCTGGGCAGACGGGAGGCTCAGCTGGCGCTGGGCAGACGGGAAGCTCAGCTGGCGCTGGGCAGACGGGAAGCTCCGGCAGCGCTGGACTGAGTAGCTCTCGTAGCGCCGGACAGGCGGGAGGCTCCGGCAGAGGCGCCGGACAGGCGGGAGGCTCCGGCAGAGGCGCCGGACAGGCGGGAGGCTCCGGCAGAGGCGCCGGACAGGCGGGAGGTTCCGGCAGAGGCGCCGGACAGGCGGGAGGCTCCGGCAGAGGCGCCGGACAGGCGGGAGGCTCCGGCAGCGCTGGAGAGGAGGAAGCCCCTGTAAGGATGGGCCGGAGAGACAGCCTGGTACGGGGGGCTGCCACCGGAGGGCTGGTGCGTGGAGGTGGTGACGGATAGACCGGACCGTGAAGGCGTACTGGAGATCTTGAGAGCAGGGCTGGCACCAACCGCCCTGGCTGGATCTTCACCCTAGCCCGGCAGATGTGGGGAGCTGGGATGTAGCGCACCGGGCTAAGCACGCGTACTGGGGACACCGTGCGAACAACTGCATAACACGGTGCCTGACCAGCACCATGCCCGCCACAGTTAGCACTGCTAGGAGCACTGTAGTGCTGAGATGGCACAGGACGTGCAAGGCTAGGGAGATGCACAGGAGGCCTGGTGCGTGAGGCTGGCACAGTCTTCACCAGACCCATCGCACGCACCTCAGGATGAGTATGGAGAGCTGACCCCGGTGCCATTAAATCCCTGACACGCTCCGTCGGGCGAATGTCGTGCCTCATGCACCAAACCAGCAAGTCCCTCATATCACTCTCCTCCAATTTCCCCATTAACTCCTTCACAGTCTCTGCCTCGCTCACCTCCAACACCAGCTCTGGTTCTGAGCTCCTCCTTGGCTCCTCACGATAAACGGGGGGAGTTGGCTCAGGTCTGACTCCTGACTCTGCCACACTCCCCCTGTGCCCCCCCCCCAAGAAATTTTTGGGGGTGACTCTCGGGCTTCCATCCGCTCCGCCGAGCTAGTTCCTCAGAATGCCGCCTCTCTGCTTTTGCTGCCTCCAGCTCGGCCTTGGGGCGGCAATATTCTCCTGGCTTAGCCCAGGGTCCTCTCCCGTCGAGGATTTCCTCCCATGTCCAGAATTCCTTACTACGTATCTCCTGCTGCCGCTGTTGCTTCTCCTGCTGCTCCTGCCTGTTGACACGCTGCTTGGTCCTGTTGTGGTGGGTGATTCTGTAACGCCGTTCGTCTGTAGAAGGAGAAGCGGACCAAAAAGCAGCGTGGTGGTTACTCATGTTCTTTAATTACTGGAAACTGAACGATACATGAAATAACTTAACTCTACAAAACAACAAACGGAACGTGAAAACCTATACAGCCTATCCTGTGACAACAAACACAGTGACAGGAACAATCACCCACAAACACACAGTGAAACCCAGGCTACCTAAGTATGATTCTCAATCAGAGACAACTAATGACACCTGCCTCTGATTGAGAACCATACTAGGCCGAAAACATAGAAATGCCCCAAACATAGAAAAACAAACATAGACTGCCCACCCAACTCACGCCCTGACCATACTAAATAAATACTAAACAACGGAAATAGAGGTCAGAACGTGACATTTACAGCCATATATACAAGGCCTGGTTGTGTGACCCTCCTACTCACTAGATTGATTTAAGTAGCTTTTCTGACTTGGCTGCTACATCTGGCTCCGTTTGGCCCATAACGTCCTCATTATTACACACAGATTGCATCCAAAATGGCACCCTATTCCCTATTCCCTATGTAGGGCACTACCAGAGTCCTATGGGACCTTATGCACTACATAGGGAATAGGGTGCCATTTGGGACAAATCCACAATCAGGACGACAGGGGGAGAACTGTGCTGAATGTCAGAAGTGCTTTTCTGCTGTGCACTCTTTAGGTTATTGGTTGGGTCCATATACTGTGGTCACATGGGGTATTGATAAAAAAAAAGTGGGACTTTTGTTTTGGGAATGTCTTGTGACTTTTGAGATTTTATTTATTTATTTATTTCACCTTTATTTAACCTTTATTTAAGATGAAGTTGAACAAGTTGAGATACAGAGATGTGAGGGTAGGAACTCATTTCTGTCAAGGAATCGGATCAAATATTCGATCAAAGTTTATTGGTCACAGATTTGCAGATGTTATCGCAGGTGAACCCGAAATTATTACTACACCATAGCAATATAATAACCAATAACAGTTATTAAAAAGTAAGAAATTAAGAAATATCAGAACGAGCAATATCTGAACGAGCAATGTCAGAGATACTGAACAAAAATATAAACGCAACATGCAACAATTTCAACGATTTTACCGAGTTACAGTTTATATTTGGAAATCAGTCAACTGAAATAAATGTATTAGGCCGTTAATCTATGGATTTCATGAGTGTGCAGGGGTGCAGCCGTGAGTGGGCCTGGGATGGCATAGGCCCACAAACTTGAGAGCCAGGCTCTGCCAAATAGAATGATTTTATTACAGGGCTTTATTACAGACAGAGATACTCCTCAGGTTCATCAGCTGTCCGGGTGGCTGGTCTCAGACGATCCCGCAGGTAAAGAAGCCGGATGTGGAGTTCCTGGGTGGAGTAGTTACACGTGGTCTGTAGTTGTGAGGCAAGTTGGAAATAATGCCAAATTCTCTAAAATGACATTGGAGGGGGCTTATGGTAGATAAATGAACATTAAATTCTTTGTCAACAGTTCTGGTGGACTTTCCTGCAGTCACCATGCCAGTTGCACGCTCCCTAAAAACTTGAGACATCTGTGGTATTGTGTTGTGTGACAAAACTGCACATTTTAGGGTGGCCTTTTATTGTCCCCAACACAAGGTGCACCTGTGTAATGGTCATGCTGTTTAATCTGCTTCTTGATATGCCACACCTGTCAGGTGGATGGATTATCTTGCCGAAGGAGAAATGCTCACTAACATTCACTAAATGTAAACACATGTGTGCGTACGGAACATTTCTGGGATCTTTTATTTCAGCTCATGAAACATGGGACCAACACTTTACATGTTGCATTCACTCCCTGAACTTGCTTCACGACTCAGCGCACGACTCAGCGCACTCGTTATTGTAGACAGCTCCATTTTGTTGTAAAACTATGACAGTAGGACAGTAATGTAGGGAAAAAAACATACTTATCTTTCCCTGGGATGTGATTGAAAGGTATCAAAGACAGCATACAGTGGCAGATGAACTCATCTTCTAAAAAAGTCTCAAAATGCCATCAAAATGCCGGGGATTGGGAACATTTTAATCTCCAAAAACGGTCTACTCTGTTTGTACTGTAAAGTGCATGAGCAGGAAAGCCAGGTGACTTCCGGGAAGCTCTGAGTAACAAGGGAGAAGTAGTGGTAAGTATTTATGGAAGTGATTTAAGTACAGTCATGATCCAGCTATGAGTGTTGTCTCTATTTCTTTCTTACTCTCCCTCTCACTTTCTCATTCCCATACACCCATGGGCAGATTATGCGTGTAGATGAAGACTCTGCTGGGACTGAATGGGAAGGACAACCAGTCCTTCAAGGATTCCACGATCGCCAAATATTATGAGAGGGCTTCTTAAATTTGACCTATCACCTCGCTATTTCTGTAGATAACAGTAAAATCGTTGCAATATGATTGAATAAAACCGACCCGTCACCGCAGTAAAAAAACGAGAGCTCGCAATTTCAACCAATCATCACACATTTACTGCATAATGTGTCACGTCAACAAACTTTTTCCCTCTTCAGCACATTTTCGCAACAAATTGGACAAAATCATCACATATTGTCATGCAAAATGTCCAAATTTTCCCAGAAAAATCAACAATTTTTGCCCAGAAAATATCGAAATCCTGGGGGGACTGGATAACGAGCAATATTAGCTAATTTTGTGGGGTTTTTCATCACTGGTTATTTGGATGTATGATGATTGGGCAAAGACGGTGCTTATGGTGGCTTCATGGGCTCGTGGGAAATGGGAAACTAGGAGGTGGGAAGTGGTAAGTCTGACATGATTGTGTTTATGTGCCTTTGAAGTCGGAAACAATTGCTCAACCAATAAGATTTTAGCTAGCTTGCTAACACTGCTAATAATAAAGTTAGCTAGCTTGCTAACATTGCTAATAATAAAGTTAGCTAGCTTGCTAACATTGCTAATAATAAAGTTAGCTAGCTTGCTAACATTGCTAATAATAAAGTTAGCTAGCTTGCGTAACATTGACATAAGGTCTAAGTAGCTACATTCTCCATATTGATCATTTTGTAATTGTCAAAACCGAATTTGTTGTCATCTTTTGGTTGAAAAGGTAAAAATTAAAAGGTAAAAAGTCTGCAACTCGGGTAATTCAATTTTTTCAGAGTTTCCCACTTGTGATTCCGACTTGGAGGGTCGTCCAAGTGGAATTTCCCACTGAAAACTAGGAGCTTCCGATAACTCCAATAGCACGTGAACGCAGCACGTGTGAATAATAATTGATCGGAAGGGAGGGGGGGGGGGGGGAGTGCTTTGGCTGATAGTTTCCTTTGGCAAAGGTGGAGACTTTTTGCTGGAACTCTCACTTTCTAACAGAGAACGAACACGCGGCTGACCAAATTACACAAGATTTTACTTCGGGGTTAACGAAGATTCCCTCCCCCTCTCTCCCTCTCTCTGCCTCTCTATCTCTCGTGCTCCCCTCTCTCTCGTTACCCCAAATTCTGATCTCTCTGGCCCTCCCCCTCTACCCCCCCCCTCTCTCTCTCTCTCTCTCTCTCTCTCGTGCTCCCCTCTCTCTTGTTCCCCCAAGTTCTGATCTCTCTGCCCCTTCCCCCTCTCTGGTTCTCTCTCACACTCTTCCCCCTTTTTCTCTCTCTCTCTCTCTGCGTCTCTCTCTCGTGCTCCCCTCTCTCGTGTTCCCCCAAGTTCTGATCTCTGTGCCCCTTCCCCCTCTCTCTTGCTCCCCCCCCCCCTCTCTCACTCGCTCTCTCTCTCTCTCCCCCCTCTCTTTCTCTATCGCTCTCTCTCACTCTTTCTCCCCCTCGTTCTCTATCTCTCCTCCCACCTCCTTCTCTCTCACTCTCTATCCCCCTCTCTCCAATCTAGCCTTGCATTCCGCACCGTCTTACCGGAATGGCTCTCTCTATGGCCAGCAGAGACAGAAATAGCCCAGTCACAATCGTTCACAAGGCATGCTCTTCTCCGTCATAGTCACAAACCGGCAGGCCTCACATCTCACACACACCAGTCTCTCTCTCTCTCTCTCTCTCACTAAGGTTCAAACTGTTATAACAGTGGAATACTACATCTGATATGGTTGTACAGAAGGCCCTGCATGTTGTATCTTTGTTTCAATACTGGCTCCCCTCATATCGTAACATGATTATAACATAAAAAAGGGGAGTATTCACTCTGGTGGTGGTGGCTCCTCTGCATGCAACCTGGACTCAGAGGTAGACGTAACATAGTAAACATAGCTGAAATCAGCTTCATTTTAAGGTTTATGAATAAAAGTTGAAAATATGTAATTTACAGACAATGAAAATACATATTTTTTGGTTACGTATTCTATGGCCAAATTTCAACTGCACAAACAGTACATTCTCAATGAAGGAAGCATTATATCACAATGATCATTTTGTTGAATCCATTTCAAATAGCAAAGAGGAGTCAACTGCAGGGTTCTGTCATATAATATGTATCATTGCCCCCATCTCTCAAATGCACGTATGTTAGCTTTTTCCAAAGCTTTAAATCTGGAGACAATAATGTACAAAGTAGTATATACTGTACTCTATATCATCTACTGCATCTTTATGTAATACATGTATCACTAGCCACTTTAAACTATGCCACTTTGTTTACATACCCTACATTACTCATCTCATATGTATATACTGTACTCGATACCATCTACTGCATCTTGCCTATGCCGTTCTGTACCATCACTCATTCATATATCTGTATGTACATATTCTTTATCCCTTTACACTTGTGTGTATAAGGTAGTAGTTTTGAAATTGTTAGGTTAAATTACTCGTTGGTTATTACTGCATTGTCGGAACTAGAAGCACAAGCATTTCGCTACACTCGCATTAACATCTGCTAACCATGTGTATGTGACAAATAATATTTGATTTGATTTGATTTGAATCACAAAATATACCACTAGACCACTTCAACTCCAGTAACATTCTAGGTAAAACAGTTACATTCATATTTTTTCTTTGCTATGACTGTGATATGTTGTCGTTTATCTACCTTACTCGAACGCACTGTCGGTAAGTCGCTCTGGATAAGATTGTCTGCTGAATGACCCAAATGTAAATGTAAAACCAAACACTGGCAGGGCATGCTGGGTATTATTCTAATGAGCTCCGCCCCCAAACAAGTACTGTACATATTTGGTTGTCCGAAACAGAAAAAATCTGAATGAATCATGAACGTCTAGGTTATGTTTTACAAGTTTGAACAGCACAGTACAGTATGGTGTAGTTCAGTGCAGTACAGTTTAGTACAGTCCGGTAAATAACAGAGTTTAATTCAGTAGAGTACAGTACAGTACAGTTTAATTCAGTAGAGTACAGTACAGTACAGTTTAATTCAGTAGAGTACAGTACAGTACAGTTTAATTCAGTACAGTAAAGTTTAATTCAGTAGAGTACAGTACAGTACAGTTTAATTCAGTAGAGTACAGTACAGTACAGTTTAATTCAGTAGAGTACAGTTTAATTCAGTAGAGTACAGTACGGTATAGTTTAATTCAGTAGAGTACAGTACAGTACAGTTTAATTCAGTAGAGTACAGTACAGTATAGTTTAATTCAGTAGAGTACAGTACAGTACAGTTTAATTCAGTACAGTACAGTACAGTACAGCACAGTTTAATTCAGTACAGTACAGTACAGTTTAATTCAGTTGAGTACAGTTTAATTCAGTAGAGTACATTTTAATTCAGTAGAGTACAGTTTAATTCAGTAGAGTACAGTACGGTATAGTTTAATTCAGTAGAGTACAGTACAGTACAGTTTAATTCAGTAGAGTACAGTACAGTACCAAAACAAATTTGAACCAATTATAGACATCAATACTTGGGCCAAATATAGGCCGGTACGGACCGAACGCCTGTGGATGCGGTCCGGACTGGACCATATATGAACCAAACATACACGTCTATGTTTGGGCCAAATTAAGGCCGTTGACGTTGAGATGAAGGCCGGACCACACCAAAAAAAGATCTCCAAAAAATGGCTAGACCAGACAATAGTGACTGCAGCCCGGAAATCAGTGAGTTCCTGCATGTGATCATTCCTGCATCTGCAGGAACACCCCCCTCGAGCATCCCATTGGTTCCCACTCAAGCACCCCATTGGTTCCTGACACCGGTAGACAGTGTCCTTCGCTCTCGCCTGACGAACACCGGGCCTCACCATCATTAACAGAACTTTGTGAAAACAGTGCCCGACAGGCGGGACAAACATAGTACATGGTGTCTCTCCTGCTGTGTACTGTGCTGTGTGCCTGTTGGAAAACAGTGCTCACTGGCGGGGACACTGTCTCCTGGTGTACGGCTAGCTAGCTATCGTTGTCACCCCTGCCCCTTTTTCGGTCGGTTTTACCTTATTTTTAAAAAACCTTTATTTAACTAGGCAAGTCAGTTAAGAACAAATTCTTATTTACAATGACGGCCTACCCTGGCCAAACCCTCCCCTAACCCAGACGACGCTGTGCCAATTGTGCACCGCCCTATGGGACTCCCAATCACTGCCCACATGCAGGAACGCCCCGATATTCAGGCTGCAATTCTACCCTTCTCCGAATTGACAAGACCAAAAAAAGACATCTAAAGACTGTCTGTGCTTAGTGTGTATACGGAGCGTACAGAAAACCACACAGCACGTGTGAATAGGTTGTTTACATATTTGTTTATTTATCATAACACCGTTTTTATCCTGCGTGAACGGGCTCCCTGTTAGAAAGGGGGAACTCTTTTGACGCACCGCCCGTGAGCACCGCAGTTATTACGTGAGCTCGAGGACAGGGAATTAGACAGCTGGCCGTTTCAACACCGGGCTAAACGCAACCGATAAAAACAGGATAGAGGAGGTCAGGACTGCAGCGGGGTTGATTTGGATCATATTAGTTCGGTAAAAGAGGTGAGTTTGGGTTTTGCTTTGTAGTGAATTTTCTATAGTGTCAAATGCTCAACAATATAGACTAAGATAATGTTGGCGCAAGTCATGTGAAGACAATAACGGAGCTATAACGGTTTGTTCAGGGTATTATTAGCCCAGCCCAAGTCCATGATATGAGAATAATAGACAGACAGACAGTTCCATTTTTACAAACCAAGAATCTAAAGTTTTAAGAACAACATAGAGAAAAGGATGTTGTAAATGTAAAGGTAATGGATTGAGCGTAGACATGAGTCATGTTTATCATTGATGTCCATTGTGTAAACAGTATAATTCTAAATGGTGTGTTTTAAACAGAATTCAAACAAACAAAAAAGTTATGCTTTATGAATAAAAAGTTGTATAATTTTGGGGTGGGAGACTGAGAGATGGGGTGTGGTCGTGGACATGATCTGTGGATATAGCAGATGATTGGATCGAACCGTGCTTGATGGATATTTTAGCAGACTAAACACTGCCGTGGGCTTATTTTAAACATATTCTCACTAATGGAGAAACTGTCTGAAATTCTACAATTGACTGCAATACTGTGTGCTTATGCCAGAGGACAGCTTGTCCTCACTGAGTGTTTCTCCTGTGATATATATTCTTACTGAGAATCTAAATGACTTACATCTCATTTGGAAAGTCCGACAGAATTCCCTTTACTTATACACAAATTTATAAACCAAACTAGTTTTTTCATCTACTGTAGAATCCATCGTCATAGACCATGTGGGTTTTAGTTCTAGGTTGAGATGATACAAAACAGTTCCAACAAGAATGCGAGAACAAGTTTGACCTAACCCTACCTTTGTAAAAGTAGATGTTTCTTTATTAAATGTCCTTTTCTCTACCTCACCAGATGCTAAGGCCTATGGTACCACTCTGAAAGGGAACCCTGTAGCCTTACTGAACCGCAGGGGAAGAGCAGCCAACATGTTTCCTGTGGAAAACGTGGCTATGCTTTAACCACTAGGCCATAAGCCAACAACCCTACAAGTAATCCAATTCAAAATGGCCTCCTTGGTCCCCCTCATGTCTTCTCCCTGCATAATCCTATAGGAATCTGTAGCAAGCCCACTAGTGACATTTATTATCAAACAGTATTTTGACTTTCCAATGCAGTCTTCTCTGGTGCAGGTTCTGTGGATGGTGTTGTGCTGAAAGAGCAGAAACCTGACCACCACCCTTCAATGACATATCAAGTATATTTTCATTAGCCTATGGTCCAATAGCATCTCTTTGTTCATCCAGCCAGACATGCTGTTCACTATCATATTATATTCACATTGACAATTAGGATCGATAAGATGGCACAGCCAGAAAAGGACTGTCTACGCCTAGGAGCCGGGTTCCTCCTCTTTCTAAGGAGTTTTTCATGGCCACTGTGCTTGCATGGCTTGCGCTCAGTTTCTGTATATCGGTTGTCTCAAGGACTTTGTGACAACTGACGGTTGTATAAAGGGCTCTATAAATACATTTGATTGGTTGATATTGATACCATCTTAAACAGCATGTCACCACATTTCTCTGTTCTCATTTCTGCTTCACATATCTTGTCTTGCAGGTCGATTGTTTCCTGCATATCCTTAAAAGACCAAATATGGGAATGGTAAGTCAATATCATAATCCTGTGTCTGCCATTCTCTCAGTGCTATGTGTAGCTACAGTATAGCTATAAGGATAAACGTATCCTATTCCATAATGACTGGATGATAATGAGATAAGGACAGAGGAGGTGTCAGATGAGAATCATTCATTCGCTAGCAGCAGTCATCAGCCCTGGGGCGTCTGTTTATTGTAATGGCAGCAGGCTAGTATAATGTGTCCCTCTTCCCTCTGGCAACCTGGACATGATATTGACAGACACACAGAGAGAGCTCCAGAAGGCATATGACAGCACTACTTCTCTATCTTATTATACCTAGCCTCGGAATCCCAGGTTCTGCTCACATAAGTCCAGTCAACAAGAGGAGATTTACAAGGATGGCCCTGCCAGACTATCTAATATCAAAACCATGTCCAAGAATGGCCCTGCCAGACTATCTAGTATCAAAACCATGTCTAAGGATGGCCCTGCTAGACTATCTAGTATCAAAACCATGTCCAAGAATGGCCCTGCTAGACTATCGAGTATCAAAACCATGTCCAAGAATGGCCCTGCTAGACTATCTAGTATCAAAACCATGTCTAAGGATGGCCCTGCTAGACTATCTAATATCAAAACCATGTCCAAGAATGGCCCTGCTAGACTATCTAATATCAAAACCATGTCTAAGGATGGCCCTGCTAGACTATCTAGTATCAAAACCATGTCTAAGAATGGCCCTGCTAGACTATCTAGTATCAAAACCATGTCTGAGAATGGCCCTGCTAGACTATCTAGTATCAAAACCATGTCTAAGAATGGCCCTGCTAGACTATCTAATATCAAAACCATGTCTAAGGATGGCCCTGCTAGACTATCTAATATCAAAACCATGTCCAAGGATGGCCCTGCTAGACTATCTAATATCAAAACCATGTCTAAGGATGGCCCTGCTAGACTATCTAATATCAAAACCATGTCTAAGGATGGCCCTGCTATACTATCTAGTATCAAAACCATGTCCAAGAATGGCCCTGCTAGACTATCTAATATCAAAACCATGTCTAAGGATGGCCCTGCTAGACTATCTAGTATCAAAACCATGTCTAAGAATGGCCCTGCTAGACTATCTAGTATCAAAACCATGTCTAAGAATGGCCCTGCTAGACTATCTAGTATCAAAACCATGTCTAAGAATGGCCCTGCTAGACTATCTAGTATCAAAACCATGTCTAAGAATGGCCCTGCTAGACTATCTAGTATCAAAACCATGTCTAAGAATGGCCCTGCTAGACTATCTAGTATCAAAACCATGTCCAAGGATGGCCCTGCTAGACTATCTAGTATCAAAACCATGTCTAAGGATGGCCCTGCTAGACTATCTAGTATCAAAACTATGTCTAAGGATGGCCCTGCTAGACTATCTAGTATCAAAACCATGTCTAAGGATGGCCCTGCTAGACTATCTAGTATCAAAACCATGTCCAAGGATGGCCCTGCTAGACTATCTAGTATCAAAACCATGTCTAAGGATGGCCCTGCTAGACTATCTAATATCAAAACCATGTCTAAGAATGGCCCTGCCAGACTATCTAGTATCAAAACCATGTCTAAGGATGGCCCTGCTAGACTATCTAGTATCAAAACCATGTCTAAGAATGGCCCTGCTAGACTATCTAGTATCAAAACCATGTCTAAGGATGGCCCTGCTAGACTATCTAGTATCAAAACTATGTCTAAGGATGGCCCTGCTAGACTATCTAGTATCAAAACCATGTCTAAGGATTGCCCTGCTAGACTATCTAGTATCAAAACCATGTCCAAGGATGGCCCTGCTAGACTATCTAGTATCAAAACCATGTCTAAGGATGGCCCTGCTAGACTATCTAGTATCAAAACCATGTCCAAGGATGGCCCTGCTAGACTATCTAGTATCAAAACCATGTCTAAGAATGGCCCTGCTAGACTATCTAGTATCAAAACCATGTCTAAGGATGGCCCTGCTAGACTATCTAGTATCAAAACCATGTCTAAGAATGGCCCTGCTAGACTATCTAGTATCAAAACCATGTCTAAGGATGGCCCTGCTAGACTATCTAGTATCAAAACTATGTCTAAGGATGGCCCTGCTAGACTATCTAGTATCAAAACCATGTCTAAGGATGGCCCTGCTAGACTATCTAGTATCAAAACCATGTCCAAGGATGGCCCTGCTAGACTATCTAGTATCAAAACCATGTCTAAGGATGGCCCTGCTAGACTATCTAGTATCAAAACCATGTCTAAGAATGGCCCTGCTAGACTATCTAGTATCAAAACCATGTCTAAGGATGGCCCTGCCAGACTATCTAATATCAAAACTATGTCCTTTTTGGTTCTGCTGGATCTGAGGGTTGGAGCATGGTACCAGCTACACCAGAGTAGTGGGTTTGATTCATACCACTGTTCATGACCTCTGCACTCCACCACCCTAGCTGCATTACCATGGCAAGACAACCACAAGTTGGCCATAGCACAGACGGACTGGTGCCAAGGATAGTGCAGTATCTGGATGAATGTAACGAGCAGCCAAGCACTGCTGTAGTGTAAGCTTTATCAACCAAAACGAATAGCTCTGGTAAGTCACTTGTATCATCTGAAGATAATGTGATTATCTATGTTCCACTAGTTATTTGCTGCCTGAACAGTCTGTTTGCTGAAAGGACCGTTGCTATGGGCCCATTGTTTTGGTCCTGTTGCTATATGGGTGGGACCTCCCGGCTGTCTTGGGGAGTGATAGTCTCTATGGTAGAGCTGTAGTAAGGCCACATCTTGAGCATGTGCAGTGGCCTCCTTGGCTGTCTGGCTGGCTGGATTTCTGGGTAGGAAACATTGGCTGTGTGCCTCAATGCAGCCGAAAGAATCTCCACAGAAACAGCAGCTGAACGGATATGTTTCTCAGATACAGGATAAAGAAATAAATGAACACGGGTATTTTCCACACTACATGTTTGATTGAACTGCAGCCCTGGCGGCTGCATTGTGTTTTATTGTTTCTGTGTTGATTGGAGGTCGGCTTCTCTGAAGCCGTGTCAGACCCCTGCAGAGTGAGCAGGTCTGTGTGTGTGTGTAACCTGACTCCCTTTTTCTCCCTCCTACACACACTGCTGTTCTGGAGGGTGCAGCTATAAACAGGGGGACAGACCGGTGTCAGCTGTCTGTCTGTCTGTCAGCCCTCTGCTCAGGGCACTGCAGCCACAGCCCATTCCTGCCCCATGTACACCCACACAGCCACTTCCTGCCCCCTGTACACCCACACATTCCTTCCTGCCCCCTGCATACCCACACAGCCCCTCAAAAGCCGTAACATTCTCCTACACAGCCCACACACACACCCATGGCCCCTTACAAGGCCCCCCCACTCCCCTGTGACTTTAATTAACCTTGGGAAAGGCCCAGAGTAATTCCTGGCCCCTCGTTCATTCTTCTGTGCCCAACTAGTCATACCCAGCATCCAGTTGGCTCAATCAACCCTTTTTCCCCCTCCTATGAAACTGATTGTTGTGAATAAGAATGTGTTCTTTAACAACTGACTGAAACAACTGAAACTGTGCCCCTAACAACTGAAACTGTGCCCCTAACAACTGAAACTGTGCCCCTAACAACTGCAACTGTGCCCCTAACAACTGAAACTGTGCCCCTAACAACTGAAACTGTGCCCCGGGCCATTGTCGTGAATGAGGTTGGTAAAAGGTAATGAATGTTCTTTCAGGGGTTCCGAGGCACAGTAACCGATGCTCCAGACTTTGATGCCAGCGCAGATGCTGAGACTCTCTACAATGCCATGAAAGGCATCGGTGAGTAACAATGTAGCTACACTTTGTGTCCACTGTAGGGCAGGGGGACACTAGCCTGGTAAAAACTAAACAGAACACTGCACACCTTTCTTTCAGTTTACTTCAATTTTGTCTAGTTTATTAACCAGGCTAGAGATACACAACTCCAACACCAGTATTCACAACTGCTTGGAACAGGGCTGTCCAACCCTGTTCCTGGAGAGCTACCATCCTGTAGGTTAACTCCAACCCTGTTCCTGGAGAGCTACCATCCTGTAGGTTTTAACTCCAACCCTGTTCATGGAGAGCTACCATCCTGTAGGTTTTAACTCCAACCCTGTTCCTGGATAGATACCATCCTGTAGGTTTTAACTCCAACCCTGTTCCTGGAGAGATACCATCCTGTAGGTTTTAACTCAAACCCTGTTCCTGGAGAGATACCATCCTGTAGGTTTTAACTCAAACCCTGCTCCTGGAGAGATACCATCCTGTAGGTTTTCACTCCAACCCTGTTCCCGGAGAGCTAACATCCTGTAGGTTTTCACTCCAACCCTGTTCCTGGAGAGATACCATCCTGTAGGTTTTAACTCCAACCCTGTTCCTGGAGAGATACCATCCTGTAGGTTTTAACTCCAACCCTGTTCCTAGAGAGCTACCATCCTGTAGGTTTGAACTCCAACCCTGTTCCTGGAGAGATACCATCCTGTAGGTTTTAACTCCAACCCTGTTCCTGGAGAGATACCATCCTGTAGGTTTTAACTCCAACCCTGTTCCTGGAGAGATACCGCCCTGTAGGTTTTAACTCCAACCCTGTTCCTGGAGAGATACCATCCTGTAGGTTTTAACTCAAACCCTGTTCCTGGAGAGATACCATCCTGTAGGTTTGAACTCCAACCCTGTTCCTAGAGAGCTACCGTCCTCTAGGTTTTCACACTAACCCTGTTCCTAGAGAGCTACCCTCCTGTAGGTTTTCACACTAACCCTGTGCCTAGAGAGCTAATCTCCTGTAGGTTTGAACTCCAACCCTGTTCCTAGAGAGCTACCCTCCTGTAGGTTTTCACACTAACCCTGTGCCTAGAGAGCTAATCTCCTGTAGGTTTGAACTCCAACCCTGTTCCTAGAGAGCTACCCTCCTGTAGGTTTTCACACTAACCCTGTTCCTAGAGAGCTAACTTCCTGTAGGTTTGAACTCCAACCCTGTTCCTAGAGAGCTACCCTCCTGTAGTGTTTCACACTAACCCTGTTCCTAGAGAGCTACCCTCCTGTAGGTTTTCACACTAACCCTAATCTAGCACACCGGATTCTAACAATTAGCTGGTTGATAAGCATCAGATTAGTTACAACTGGGTATGGACCAATAATGTACAGGAAGGTAGCTCATAGAAACAGAATAGAATCCAACAATGGTGTAGCTTTCCAGGAACAGGGTTTGGGCAGCCAAATATTGCTGATGATGTTACTGATGATCTTCCTCTGTTCTCTACAGGCAGCGACAAGGAGGCCATCTTGGATTTGGTCACTGGCAGAAGCAATGCTCAGAGACAGGAGATTGTACAGGCGTACAAGTCTAGCTATGGGAAGGTACAGGAAAATCACATCATAACATCCAACATCACATCATAACATCCAACATCACATCATAACATCTAACATCACATCATAACATCCAACATCACATCATAACATCTAACATCACATCATAACATCCAACATCACATCATAACATCTAACATCACATCATAACATCTAACATCACATCAAAACATCCAACATCACGTCTATCATCACGTTTCTGTACCTTTCCAGAGCTGGACCTGGATTGCATAGAAATTACAGTCAGTGGGTTTTTTTTTGTGTTTATATAAACATCACTATGTATAATTTGGTGTTGAATGCTTTGAGTATCCGTTGTTACTGTGACCCACTCTATGATCTGTAGTGAATACCCGGTCAATACTGGATCAGGTAAGTACCAGCTAAAACCACGCTGTAAAATAAATCTTTACCACAAATTACACAATTCAGCGTGCCCGTTTGTTAGAAGGTACAATACATTCTTAGTTAAATTCAGGACGTTAAGCTAACATTTGTTTTGTGCTAACGTTATCTAACATTTGTTTTGTGCTAACGTTAGCTAACATTTGTTTTGTGCTAACGTTCGCTAACATTTGTTTTGTGCTAACGTTAGCTAACATTTGTTTTGTGCTAACGTTAGCTAACATTTGTTTTGTGCTAACGTTAGCTAACATTTGTTTTGTGCTAACGTTAGCTAACATTTGTTTTGTGCTAACGTTAGCTAACAGTCTGAGAATGTAGTGTGCAGCGAACGTCGGTGTCCGTTTCGGGTTCTAAACTGCCACTACAAATAATAATGTAACCCTGTAGGCTTTCTATTACATCTAGTAAGAATAGCAAAGTCATTTAAAGGTTGATTATTGTCCCTAAACCGCCACAGTTTATACTTACAAAAATGAGCTGTTTAATGTTTAAACTATAAACATTTTGGAATGTTCATTCAAATTGTTCATCATCTGAAATTGTTACTAAGTAACAGGTTCACCTCAAACAGAACCTTTGTTGAACTCACTCAATATGGTTTACTGAGCCTTCTGCACATTGTCTCACACTTCATGACAGGATAACTTCATAACAGACATGTGTCTCTTACCAATTATGTTGAATTCTTTGAGGTAAGTTTTTTCCAGTCCATTTGCTACTCACAATTCAGTGTGCACACAACACGAGAGGGTAACTTCATAACAGACATGTCTCTCTTCCCCAGAACCTGATAGACGACCTGAAGTATGAGCTGACGGGGAAGTTTGAACGCCTCATCGTCAGTCTGATGAGACCCCAGGCCTACCATGACGCCAAAGAGATCCATGATGCCATCAAAGTGAGATTCTGTAGTAGAGACCCATGATGCCATCAAAATGAGATTCTGTAGTAGAGACCCATGATGCCATCAAATTATTATATTTAGGAAGTAAAAGAAATAGGAAAATGATAAGAATTGAGAAAGCCCACATCAGACACCACATACTAAATAACTGTTACACAGCCTAGTTAGTAACTTTTGCCATTCTGTATTTAATGTAATGCTTTATTTCTAAGGGGGCAGGAACAGATGAGAAGTGCCTGATTGAAGTCTTGGCCTCCAGGAACAACCAACAGATACACAACCTGGTGGAGGCATACAAGGATGGTAAGATATATTTCTTCCTCCCATTAGATGGTAAGATATATTTCCTACCTCCCATTAGAATAGATGGTAAGATATATTTCTTCCTCCCATTAGAATAGATGGTAAGATATATTTCCTACCTCCCATTAGAATAGCTGGTAAGATATATTTCTTCCTCCCATTAGAATAGATGGTAAGATATATTTCCTCCCTCCCATTAGATAGTAAGATATATTTCCTCCCTCCCATTAGATAGTAAGATATATTTCCTCCCTCCCATTAGATAGTAAGATATATTTCTTCCTCCCATTAGATGGTAAGATATATTTCTTCCTCCCATTAGAATAGATGGTAAGATATATTTCCTACCTCCCATTAGATGGTAAGATATATTTCCTCCCTCCCATTAGATGGTAAGATATACAGTTGACGTTGGAAGTTTACATACACTTAGGTTGGATTCATTAAACCTCGTTTTTCAACCACTAAACTAATTTCTTGTTAACAAACTATAGTTTTGGCAAGTCGTTTAGGACATCTACTTTGTGTGTGACACAAGTCATTTTTCCAACAATTGTTTACAGACAGATTATTTCACTTATAATTCACTGTATCACAATTCCAGTGGGTCAGAAGTTTACATGCAATAAGTTGGCTGTGCCTTTAGACAGCATTGAAAATTCCAGAAAATTACGTCATGGCTTTAGAAGCTTCTGATAGGCTAATTGACATCATTTGAGTCAATTGGAGGTGTACCTGTGGATGTATTTGAAAGACTATCTTCAAACTCAGTGCCTCTTTGCTTGACATCATGGAAAAATCAAAAGAAAAACAGCCAAGACCTCAGAAAAGAATTGTAGACCTGCACAAGTCTGGTTCATCCTTGGAAGCAATTTCCAAACGCCTGAAGGTACCACGTTCATCTGTACAAACAATAGTACTCAAGTATAAACACTATGGGACCATGCAGCCGTCATACCGCTCAGGAAGGAGACGCGTTCTGTCTCCTAGAGATGAACATACTTTAGTGCGAAAAGTGCAAATAAATTCCAGAACAACAGCAAAGGACCTTGTGAAGATGCTGGAGGAAACAGGTACAAAAGTATCTATATCCAGAGCAAAACGAGTCCTATATCAACATAAACTGAAAGGCAGCTCAGCAAGGGGGAGGCTTGCAAGCCGAAGAACACCATCCCAACCGTTAGGCACGAGGGTGGCAGCATCATGTTGTGGGGTGCTTTGCTAGAGGAGGGACTGGTGCACTTCACAAAATAGATGGTATCATGAGGATGGAAAATTATGTTGATATATTGAAGCAACATCTCAAGACATCAGTCAGGAAGTTAAAGCTAGTTCACAAATAGTTATTCCAAATGGACAATGACCCCAAGCAGACTCAGTTACACCAGCTCTGTCAGGAGGAATGGGCCAGAATTCACCCAACTTATTGTGAGAAGCTTGTGGAAGGCTACCCAAAACATTTGACCCAGGTTAAACAATTTAAAAGCAATGCTACCAAATACTAATTGAGTGTGTGTAAACTTCTGACCCACTGGGAATGTGATGAAAGAAATAAAAGCTGAAGTAAATCACTCTCTCTACTATTATTCTGACATTTCACATTCGTAAAATAAAGTGGTGATCATAAATGACCTAAGACAGGGAATTTTTACTAGGATTAAATGTCAAGAATTGTGACAAACTGAGTTTAAATGTATTTGGCTAAAGTGTATGTAAACTACCGACTTCAACTGCATTTCCTTCATCTCGTTAGAAGCTGAATGTCCATCAAACAATCGATCTTGATCTTGAGCATCAGAACATGATCATAATGAGTGCAAAAAGTCACTCATTATGACATACAGTATGACATATAATAATAATAATGATAATAATACATATTGTATAGCTCTTTCCATTACAATCTCAGAGTGCTTTAAACAACAACAACAACAACAACAACAACAACAACAACAACAACAAGACATGCAATTTTGAAAAACCCAAACAAATAGTTAATGGCTGATCATGGCAGACAAGGTAGTTCATTAATGGCTTAGGCAGTCAGCACCAGGAGGAAGGCTAGAGTAGAGGCAGTTCAGAGAAGAAACAGAGGGGGGGGGGTCACATCCAGGGGGTGTCAGACTGGTCCAGAGCTGTCCATCAGGGCACCCTGGCCCAGAGCTTCTCAGTAGTAGTCTCTGAAGTCAAACTCCCATGGGTAGAATTCGCCCACTACCGATGTGTAGCACCCACCTGGGTGAAGACACGAGAGCCGCGAAAGCACCAGAAAAGCCCACTGTACATCCGTCCAGAATTGTCTACCTTGAAGCTAACCACTGAAGAAAACTGCTCAAAAGTTCAGCATCTTGTAGTGTGAAGTTTGTAATTTCCACTTGAATTCACATTTCCTGTTGCTTCCGTATTATTTTCCTGCTGTGAGAAACGGGTCAAATTAAGATTCGACATCTGTACAGCTACTGTATGACATATAACAAACACAGCATATTCCAGTGAAATCCTGGTTGTATTTATTAACTGCCTGTGTTGTTGCTGTCTTCAGCTTATGGCTCAGACATCGAGGAGGACGTTACAGGAGACACCTCCGGGCACTTTAAGAAGATGCTGGTGGTTTTACTCCAGGTTAGTGAATGCTATGCCAGTAGTGGATCTAATATGATTTTATTATTTGAAAGGCTGTCAATAGCTTGTTTTTCTAAGTTGAGTTTTTTTGTTTTTATAAGTAGATATAACCAATCTGTTAACTAACTTGTTGTTGTCCTAACCAAAGCATTTGTGTAGCTGTTTAGTCAAACATTGTGTGTGTGTGTGTGTGTGTGTGTGTGTGTGTGTGTGTGTGTGTGTGTGTGTGTGTGTGTGTGTGTGTGTGTGTGTGTGTGTGTGTGTGTGTGTGTGTGTGTGTGTGTGTGTGTGTGTGTGTCTGTGTGTCTGTGTGTGTGTTTCCAGGGAACCAGAGATGAACCAGGAGTAGTGCATGCAGAGCTAGTGGAGGAGGATGCTCAGGTGAGTGTTTGAAGCAGTAGTACAGAACACGTTCACCACAATACAAACCCACCAACTGTTTCTTCCCTTTCCCTTCTTAACATGATCAACTCCTTTCTACCTGTCTGTAACTATCCCTTTTCAACACTTTTCAATGCTTTCAGGCGCTGTTTGCAGCCGGGGAGGAGCAGTGGGGCACAGAGGAGTCCATTTTCATTATGTTGCTGGGAAACCGCAGTGTCAACCACCTCCAGATGGGTGAGTATAACACCAGGGTACATAAACATGAGGCTGAGCGCGACAACAGTATCATGACCTCAGCCTGACCAGAACACTGGTTACATCCCAAATGGCACCCTACTCCCTACATAGTGCTCTGTCTATAACCCATAGATGTTAAAAGTAGTGCACTATGTAACGAATAGGGTTCCATTTGGAATGCATCCATTATGATGTCAGTGTGACATCTACTTGTGTGAATCGGTCATTTATTGTCACACCCACAACACTGGTTGTATCAGGCTGCTGAGTTATGTGTCTGTGGTCTGGTCTCAATAGTCCACTGACTAGGATACCATGTCAGGGAATGACTCCGTTCTCTGTCTTCCTCCTGCAGTGTTTGATAAGTACCAGGAGATAGCAGAGAAGCCCATAGAGGACAGTATCAAGAGTGAGCTGTCTGGGGACTTTGAGAGACTCATGTTGGCTGTCGGTACGCGTTGGACTCTTTCTGATAACACACATGACGTTCCTTCCGCCTGGTTAAAAAACAGACTGAACCCAATTGAAATCAAATTGAACACAGTTGAGTTCACTCACCATCATTCAGTGGGGTTTAATCAGGCTAAAAGATCATACCTAGTTAAGTCATCCCATGAACTCTTATTTCAACATGTCTGTCTTGTGCTCACTGTCTCCTACAGTTCAGTGCATCAGGAGTGTACCTATGTACTTCGCCAAGCGCCTCTACAAGTCTATGAAGGTGAACCTCAACAGTTTATTCTTCTTTCAGGCTCAGCTGCACTCATACCAACCTCAGTCATACCAACCTCACTCATACCAACCTCAGTCATACCAACCTCAGTCATACCAACCTCAGTCATACCAACCTCACTCTGACCAACCTCACTCTGACCAACCTCAGTCATACCAACCTCACTCTGACCAACCTCAGTCATACCAACCTCAGTCATACCAACCTCACTCTGACCAACCTCAGTCATACCAACCTCAGTCATACCAACCTCACTCTGACCAACCTCACTCTGACCAACCTCAGTCATACCAACCTCACTCTGACCAACCTCACTCTGACCAACCTCAGTCATACCAACCTCACTCTGACCAACCTCACTCTGACCAACCTCACTCTGACCAACCTCACTCT
>NW_027258315.1:0-84774 GCF_045791955.1 Oncorhynchus clarkii lewisi | reverse complement strand
AGCCCATATATTTCACTCTTGTGGGGGGGGGGGGGGGGCAAATCCTATGTTCACACTTATGACAACTTCATGGACTAGGGCCCTATATAATACGGCGCGCCCACACGGAATCACGGAATCCAGACTTTAAACCGAAATTCAACAATATTCAAAAATGTTTTGAACTAAGGAGGAAATCAACAAAATCCTTTCAACTTGTTAGAAAATGCATTCATTTGCCCAAGAGAATCATTAGACATCATCAACAAAATGCATCAGTGATTCCTATTTCCACGCAACTTTCAGAAACAGCACAGGACTGCCCAGTTTCTGTGCGCATGCGTGCGGAGCGCACGCAGGTCTACACTTTGTGTAGCCGTTAGCTTTGAGGCTAATGATTACCTTCTTCTGGTAGAGAAGGAAAGGCTTCCCACAAAAACCTTCTCAATGAAATGTTAACTGCAAAGTAGCCTATGCCAGCTTGGCAGAATTATATCATCATTATTTGCATCCATCCAGTGGCCATTTGTTTTGCAAACTCCGCAATCACATGAGCGCTACAGCAACACCGCTTAACCAAACAAAGGTCTCTTCCTGGCGCACACTTGCGTTTAAAGGGTAACTACACCCCAAAATCGATATGTCTTCAATTTTTCCCAGACCTCAAAAGTGGTCTCCTGCTAGGGTTTTAAATGTTGTCGTGGACATAGAACATCCAATCGTGTTATATTTCGATTAAAAAGGTGTGCTTTTGAGAGCGCAAACCTGGAGAAGCAGGGATAAACGGTAAACCGGGAAATGTAAACGGAGGAGAGGTTGGAATTTTTTTTGGGGGGGGGGGGGGGGGGGTCAGGCAAAACATTGAAGGGATTTTAACGGGCCCTAATGGACGACAGACATTGACAGTCTAAAAACAAATGCTGAATGTAGTGCCTACATTTCGAGGGAAACGCACTGTCCATGATTGGATTTGATCAGGGCAGGGCAGCACTAACAAACTGCATGTAGTCCAATAAAAAGACACAACATTATTAGGGCGATAAATAAAAGGCAGTTGCTCCACGCATGACACAAGAGTACCCTCTACTGGAGCAAAAAGCTTACAGCACCTGGTATTCCCAGGCGGTCTCCCATCCAAGTACTAACCAGGCCCGACCCTGCTTAGCTTCCGAGATCGGACGAGATCGGGCGTATTCAGGCTGGTATGGCCGTAAGCGAAGGGAACTCTCTTGGTACACTATATAAAGTCAATGTGCCGCTCATTCATCGGGAGACAGAGAAATGTCCACGTTGTGACACACTGACAAAGCTCAAACCTTGCTTACATTTCCTTTCCAGCCCATATATTTCACTCTTGTGGGGGGGGGGGGCATATCCTATGTTCACACTTATGACAACTTCATGGACTAGGGCCCTATATAATACGGCGCGCCCACACGGAATCACGGAATCCAGACTTTAAACCGAAATTCAACAATATTCAAAAATGTTTTGAACTAAGGAGGAAATCAACTAAATCCTTTCAACTTGTTAGAAAATGCATTCATTTGCCCAAGAGAATCATTAGACATCAACAAAATGCATCAGTGATTCGTATTTCCACGCAACTTTCAGAAACAGCACAGGACTGCCCAGTTTCTGTGCGCATGCGTGCGGAGCGCGCGCAGGTCTACACTTTGTGTAGCCGTTAGCGTTGAGGCTAATGATTACCTTCTTCTGGTAGAGAAGGAAAGGCTTCCCACAAAAACCTTCTCAATGAAATGTTAACTGCAAAGTAGCCTATGCCAGCTTGGCAGAATTATATCATCATTATTTGCATCCATCCAGTGGCCATTTGTTTTGCAAACTCCGCAATCACATGAGCGCTACAGCAACACCGCTTAACCAAACAAAGGTCTCTTCCTGGCGCACACTTGCGTTTAAAGGGTAACTACACCCCAAAATCGATATGTCTTCAATTTTTCCCAGACCTCAAAAGTGGTCTCCTGCTAGGGTTTTAAATGTTGTCGTGGACATAGAACATCCAATCGTGTTATATTTCGATTAAAAAGGTGTGCTTTTGAGAGCGCAAACCTGGAGAAGCAGGGATAAACGGTAAACCGGGAAATGTAAACGGAGGAGAGGTTGGAATTTTTTTTTTTGGGGGGGGGGGGGGTCAGGCAAAACATTGAAGGGATTTTACAGGGCCCTAATGGACGACAGACATTGACAGTCTAAAAACAAATGCTGAATGTAGTGCCTACATTTCGAGGGAAACGCACTGTCCATGATTGGATTTGATCAGGGCAGGGCAGCACTAACAAACTGCATGTAGTCCAATAAAAAGACACAACATTATTAGGGCGATAAATAAAAGGCAGTTGCTCCACGCATGACACAAGAGTACCCTCTACTGGAGCAAAAAGCTTACAGCACCTGGTATTCCCAGGCGGTCTCCCATCCAAGTACTAACCAGGCCCGACCCTGCTTAGCTTCCGAGATCGGACGAGATCGGGCGTATTCAGGCTGGTATGGCCGTAAGCGAAGGGAACTCTCTTGGTACACTATATAAAGTCAATGTGCCGCTCATTCATCGGGAGACAGAGAAATGTCCACGTTGTGACACACTGACAAAGCTCAAACCTTGCTTACATTTCCTTTCCAGCCCATATATTTCACTCTTGTGGGGGGGGGGGGGGGGGGCATATCCTATGTTCACACTTATGACAACTTCATGGACTAGGGCCCTATATAATACGGCGCGCCCACACGGAATCACGGAATCCAGACTTTAAACCGAAATTCAACAATATTCAAAAATGTTTTGAACTAAGGAGGAAATCAACAAAATCCTTTCAACTTGTTAGAAAATGCATTCATTTGCCCAAGAGAATCATTAGACATCATCAACAAAATGCATCAGTGATTCCTATTTCCACGCAACTTTCAGAAACAGCACAGGACTGCCCAGTTTCTGTGCGCATGCGTGCGGAGCGCGCGCAGGTCTACACTTTGTGTAGCCGTTAGCGTTGAGGCTAATGATTACCTTCTTCTGGTAGAGAAGGAAAGGCTTCCCACAAAAACCTTCTCAATGAAATGTTAACTGCAAAGTAGCCTATGCCAGCTTGGCAGAATTATATCATCATTATTTGCATCCATCCAGTGGCCATTTGTTTTGCAAACTCCGCAATCACATGAGCGCTACAGCAACACCGCTTAACCAAACAAAGGTCTCTTCCTGGCGCACACTTGCGTTTAAAGGGTAACTACACCCCAAAATCGATATGTCTTCAATTTTTCCCAGACCTCAAAAGTGGTCTCCTGCTAGGGTTTTAAATGTTGTCGTGGACATAGAACATCCAATCGTGTTATATTTCGATTAAAAAGGTGTGCTTTTGAGAGCGCAAACCTGGAGAAGCAGGGATAAACGGTAAACCGGGAAATGTAAACGGAGGAGAGGTTGGAATTTTTTTTGGGGGGGGGGGGGGGGGGGGTCAGGCAAAACATTGAAGGGATTTTACAGGGCCCTAATGGACGACAGACATTGACAGTCTAAAAACAAATGCTGAATGTAGTGCCTACATTTCGAGGGAAACGCACTGTCCATGATTGGATTTGATCAGGGCAGGGCAGCACTAACAAACTGCATGTAGTCCAATAAAAAGACACAACATTATTAGGGCGATAAATAAAAGGCAGTTGCTCCACGCATGACACAAGAGTACCCTCTACTGGAGCAAAAAGCTTACAGCACCTGGTATTCCCAGGCGGTCTCCCATCCAAGTACTAACCAGGCCCGACCCTGCTTAGCTTCCGAGATCGGACGAGATCGGGCGTATTCAGGCTGGTATGGCCGTAAGCGAAGGGAACTCTCTTGGTACACTATATAAAGTCAATGTGCCGCTCATTCATCGGGAGACAGAGAAATGTCCACGTTGTGACACACTGACAAAGCTCAAACCTTGCTTACATTTCCTTTCCAGCCCATATATTTCACTCTTGTGGGGGGGGGGGGGGGCATATCCTATGTTCACACTTATGACAACTTCATGGACTAGGGCCCTATATAATACGGCGCGCCCACACGGAATCACGGAATCCAGACTTTAAACCGAAATTCAACAATATTCAAAAATGTTTTGAACTAAGGAGGAAATCAACTAAATCCTTTCAACTTGTTAGAAAATGCATTCATTTGCCCAAGAGAATCATTAGACATCAACAAAATGCATCAGTGATTCGTATTTCCACGCAACTTTCAGAAACAGCACAGGACTGCCCAGTTTCTGTGCGCATGCGTGCGGAGCGCGCGCAGGTCTACACTTTGTGTAGCCGTTAGCGTTGAGGCTAATGATTACCTTCTTCTGGTAGAGAAGGAAAGGCTTCCCACAAAAACCTTCTCAATGAAATGTTAACTGCAAAGTAGCCTATGCCAGCTTGGCAGAATTATATCATCATTATTTGCATCCATCCAGTGGCCATTTGTTTTGCAAACTCCGCAATCACATGAGCGCTACAGCAACACCGCTTAACCAAACAAAGGTCTCTTCCTGGCGCACACTTGCGTTTAAAGGGTAACTACACCCCAAAATCGATATGTCTTCAATTTTTCCCAGACCTCAAAAGTGGTCTCCTGCTAGGGTTTTAAATGTTGTCGTGGACATAGAACATCCAATCGTGTTATATTTCGATTAAAAAGGTGTGCTTTTGAGAGCGCAAACCTGGAGAAGCAGGGATAAACGGTAAACCGGGAAATGTAAACGGAGGAGAGGTTGGAATTTTTTTTTTGGGGGGGGGGGGGGGGGTCAGGCAAAACATTGAAGGGATTTTACAGGGCCCTAATGGACGACAGACATTGACAGTCTAAAAACAAATGCTGAATGTAGTGCCTACATTTCGAGGGAAACGCACTGTCCATGATTGGATTTGATCAGGGCAGGGCAGCACTAACAAACTGCATGTAGTCCAATAAAAAGACACAACATTATTAGGGCGATAAATAAAAGGCAGTTGCTCCACGCATGACACAAGAGTACCCTCTACTGGAGCAAAAAGCTTACAGCACCTGGTATTCCCAGGCGGTCTCCCATCCAAGTACTAACCAGGCCCGACCCTGCTTAGCTTCCGAGATCGGACGAGATCGGGCGTATTCAGGCTGGTATGGCCGTAAGCGAAGGGAACTCTCTTGGTACACTATATAAAGTCAATGTGCCGCTCATTCATCGGGAGACAGAGAAATGTCCACGTTGTGACACACTGACAAAGCTCAAACCTTGCTTACATTTCCTTTCCAGCCCATATATTTCACTCTTGTGGGGGGGGGGGGGGGGGGCATATCCTATGTTCACACTTATGACAACTTCATGGACTAGGGCCCTATATAATACGGCGCGCCCACACGGAATCACGGAATCCAGACTTTAAACCGAAATTCAACAATATTCAAAAATGTTTTGAACTAAGGAGGAAATCAACAAAATCCTTTCAACTTGTTAGAAAATGCATTCATTTGCCCAAGAGAATCATTAGACATCATCAACAAAATGCATCAGTGATTCGTATTTCCACGCAACTTTCAGAAACAGCACAGGACTGCCCAGTTTCTGTGCGCATGCGTGCGGAGCGCGCGCAGGTCTACACTTTGTGTAGCCGTTAGCGTTGAGGCTAATGATTACCTTCTTCTGGTAGAGAAGGAAAGGCTTCCCACAAAAACCTTCTCAATGAAATGTTAACTGCAAAGTAGCCTATGCCAGCTTGGCAGAATTATATCATCATTATTTGCATCCATCCAGTGGCCATTTGTTTTGCAAACTCCGCAATCACATGAGCGCTACAGCAACACCGCTTAACCAAACAAAGGTCTCTTCCTGGCGCACACTTGCGTTTAAAGGGTAACTACACCCCAAAATCGATATGTCTTCAATTTTTCCCAGACCTCAAAAGTGGTCTCCTGCTAGGGTTTTAAATGTTGTCGTGGACATAGAACATCCAATCGTGTTATATTTCGATTAAAAAGGTGTGCTTTTGAGAGCGCAAACCTGGAGAAGCAGGGATAAACGGTAAACCGGGAAATGTAAACGGAGGAGAGGTTGGAATTTTTTTTTGGGGGGGGGGGGGTCAGGCAAAACATTGAAGGGATTTTAACGGGCCCTAATGGACGACAGACATTGACAGTCTAAAAACAAATGCTGAATGTAGTGCCTACATGTCGAGGGAAACGCACTGTCCATGATTGGATTTGATCAGGGCAGGGCAGCACTAACAAACTGCATGTAGTCCAATAAAAAGACACAACATTATTAGGGCGATAAATAAAAGGCAGTTGCTCCACGCATGACACAAGAGTACCCTCTACTGGAGCAAAAAGCTTACAGCACCTGGTATTCCCAGGCGGTCTCCCATCCAAGTACTAAACAGGCCCGACCCTGCTTAGCTTCCGAGATCGGACGAGATCGGGCGTATTTTTTTTTATTTTTTTTTTTATTTTTTAACAATTCACCCTTTTAATAACATCAGAAGAGTAATAGAAGAAAACCAATTTAAAACACAGTCATTCACTAATTCCAATTAATAATTAAATGCAAGTTTCCCATTTGACATTATTTCAATAAAAGTACTCCCCCACACAAACAGTTTTTCAAAATTTCCTCCCCCGTATTTATATATTATCTCTGTATCATTTTCTAAAGTCCTCCTAAAAAGACCTTCCACACTCACACATTTCCCTTCATAATGACCCATATTCCTTCTTTGTCTTACAGCATATCTAGCATGACTTAAAACATAATTAACCAAATTAAAATTCAAAACTTTACTTTTCCCATTAATACCAAAAAGAAAGAATCTCCTCCATTCCACCCCATTAAAAATCTCCTCCCCCCAATGTTTTACTAAAAGCCCTTTTAAAAACTCATGAAAATCTTTTAACCTGCTACATTCAACGAAAAAGTGCATAAAATGTTCCACCCCCGTACCACAAATATCACATTCTCTTTTAATATCCCTATTTATTTGATGCAAAACCACATTTGTAAAAATCCTATTATGTTTCAATTTAAAATCATTGTCTTCACACTCTATAGAATTATATTTTACATTTACATTCTTCCATATTGATTTCACATCCATATTTGCAAACACCCTTGACCACACTTTTTCCGATGCAGGAACTTTTATCTCTTTTAAAATACATTTACTATAAACCATTTTAACTTTTAACCCTGATAAATCATGTTTCTCCCCATTACTTTCACAATATAAAACCGGTAAACCCCTAGATCTTTTAGCCACCTCTTTATTTATTAAAATCACCCACTCCCCAGGAATACATCCTAATATTTTCTTGTACATATTCTCCACTGTAGTTTTACTAATCTCTTCATCTATTTCAACCACATTATCATATATTGCCTGCAACGGAAGGAACCCAGGAATTACCTCATATACTATGTCACCTATCTGCCTCATCCCAGCCCTCATAAAGTATTTACAAAACAACGTCATATCTTTAGACTTGATCTTTGGATTTAAAAATATCGGCTGATTTAAAATGTTTTCTAAGATGGTACATTCATAAGAAATATTTGGTAAAAATTGCCCCCAAGCCCCAAACACTTCTTTATAAAACAACGGTATATTTTCTAACATTTCCTGTTTCACACACATCAATAAACCATTATCCCCAATCCTCCCAACCTTATTCAAATACTCTTTAAAAAACCTTTTCCACCCATAATCCAATTCACCATATAAATATTTCCTTACCATTTTCACTCTTATTGCTATTTTCCTTACCCTTAAATCCACCAACTTCAAACCCCCCTCCTCATAACCTGCAATCAAAGTTTTAAAAGCTATTTTCACCCCCTTCCCGTCCCATAAAAAATCAACTAAGATCTTATTCATTTCAGATAAAACCCATTCTGGCATATCCAAAACATTCATTACATAAATAAAAATTGACATCAACAAGGAATTTATCACAATGACTTTCCCTTTTAACTTCAAAGACCTCCCCCTCCACATATTTACTACCTTCCTAACTTTATTTATCACACCACTCCATGTCAAATCCCTAGCTTCTATTTCATTCACCCCTAAAAACACTCCTAACACCTTAAAATAATCTTTTACCACCTTAAAAGTAAAATTCCCCTCATTAATCTTCCCAATATACATTACAACTGACTTCTCCATATTAACCTTTGCCCCTGATGCTTGTCCATATACTTTAAAACACTCCATCACCCTTTTTACACTTCCCTCATCTCTAACTGTTATAGTGGTATCATCTGCGTATTGATGAATCAAACTAAAACCTCCTTGTGGAGTCTGTACACAATTTATAAGATGATCTTTTTTTAAAAATGCTGCTAAAGGTTCCACCGATAAAACAAATAATAAAGCTGATAAAGGGCATCCCTGTCTCACAGATCTCTCAAGAATAAAAGAATCAGTTAAAACCCCATTACACTTCACCCTACTTTTTGCCTTCTTATATAATAATTTTATCCATCCTATTATTCTATTACCAAAACCATATTTATCCATTACCCTAAACATAAAATCATGCTCTACCCTATCAAAGGCTTTATTTAAATCTATGCTTAAAACTATTCCCCCCATCTTATCATGATTCATTTTATTTATCACATCTCTAATCGTATTAATTGTATCGGCAATATCTCTACCAGGCACACTATAATTCTGTGTAGGTGCTATAATATCATTTAAAACTTGCTTCATTCTATTTGCCAGGATCTTAGCTAAAATCTTATAATCCGAATTTAACAAACTAATTGGCCTATAATTCTCCAGTTTCAATTTGCTCCCCTTATTTTTATATAAAATCGTTATCAGCCCTGTCACCATAGATTCTGAAACACTATTATTATCCTCCATATATTGATAAACTTCCAATAAAATAGGTGCTAAAAAACTTTCATATACTTTATAAAATTCTGCAATTATTCCATCCACACCAGGACTCTTATTTACTTGTAACCCCCTAATCGCATCTTTAACTTCATTCACTGTTATCTTCCCATCACACATTTGTTTATCCTCTACATTAATTTGCACATCCACACTATTCAATATCTCCTTTACACACCCCTCATCCACCTCCCCTTTCTTAAATAAATCCTTATAAAAATTCTGCACTGTTTCTAATATCTCTACATAATCATTAACAACTTCACCCTTTACATTTTCAATCTCTCTAATATATGTTCTCCTCTGTTTATTCTTCTCTAAACCAAGAAAAAATGAAGTACATTTCTCCCCCTCTAAAACATACTTTGCCCTACTTCTTATAATTGCACCCTTACACTTATCTATTTCATATTTACTCAATTTTGCTTTTAAATCTAAAAACGTTTCTACATTATAATTAGGTTCACTGTCACACTTCCCCATTTCTTCATCCAATCTAGCCCTCAACTCATTTTCTTCTCTTTTCATCCTTCCTCGCTTTTTCCTTGCATATCTTATACTAAAAACTTTTATTTTTTCCTTAACCTTGTCCCACCATAAACACTTATCATTCTCTTTCCGCTTATCCTCTATTTCACATGCTATCAAAGATTTAAGGTGTTTCCCATATTCCTCATCTTCTAAATACCCTGCATTCATACACCATATCCCACCCCCTGTTCTTTCCTCATCTAAACCCACTGAAAATGTTAAACCTGCATGATCACTAAAAGTTGTAAAAACATACTTAATAGCTTTCATAAAATTCCTCAAACCTTCTTTTACTAAAACCAGATCAATCCTAGTTTGTTTCAAAACCCCTAAAACCACCTGCCTTCTAGAAAATTCTCTTTTGTCTGGATTTTCCTCTCTCCACATATCAATCATTCCTTTTTCTAACATCATCTTCTTTAAAACCCCCCTAGATACATCACTTCTAAAAATAGCTCCCCTTGTCATATCCAGTCTATCCATTTTAATATTAAAATCCCCAACTACAATACAGTTCCCCTCACACCATTTCCCTAATTCTAAAAATAAATCTTTGCGCTCTATTTCAGTATTAGGAGCATAAATATTTATAATTCTAAAAACCATATTCATATATTCAAAATCTAAAATTAAAATCCTCCCGTTATTATCATTATATATATGTTTCACATTCTCTACTACATCCTTCCTCAATAAAATTGCAACACCACTTGAATTCCCCCTACCATTGTTAACAAAAATAAAATCTCTCCATATTTTTCTTACTTCTAAAATACATACGTTGTCCCAATGTGTTTCTTGAAGACATAAAATATCGGAATTCTCCATTTTTACAATTCTTTGAAATTTTTCCATTGTTCTTAAACCGTTTGCATTGATTGACATAAAATTAACCATTCCAATAAATAGTAAAAATAATACATATTTTCTCATTTACCTCTATCTGTTGTCATGTTTTCTTCCTTTTCTATCCTTTTTCGCCTCCGCCACCGCTTTCCTCTTCCTGTAGCCCTCCCATTTTCTGTCAATCTGTTCCATGTCATCTGAATCTGAAATGGATTCTAAATCCATCTCTTCCACGTAACTTAAACTCTTCTTTCTAGTGCCTGTTGTGCTTTCTGTATCCATTTGCGTTTCCTGTATTATTGTCAGCATCTCACTCCCCTCCACTTCACCTTCTTCCGAGGCACCCACATAGCCCGAGGTCCCCCCCAAAATCTGTGAGTCCCCAGTTCCTCCACCCAGCCCACTCCCCCCCTCCTCCTGAAAGCTCCCTCTTCTTATTGCTGAGTCCATACTGCTCCCTATTTCATTCGTCTTCTGTTCGATCTTCTCCCTTCTTGCGTTCTCCGTCTCTCCACCCTCCACCACGTCCTCTCCTCCATCATCTTCTTCTGGTCTCGGTGATACATCAGTCTCCACAAAGAGATCCTGGCTCCTCTCCTCATTCACAACCTCTCCACAGTTGCACTCGTCAGTTCTCATGCGACATCCTTCGCAAAATGCCCTTTCCTTTCCACCTACACATTCTCTTGCATAATGCCCTTGCTTCCCACACTTATAACATTTGAATTCAGGGCAGTCCTTCAAAATGTGACCAGGCTGAATACAGAGCCTACAAACTCTGACCTGCTTGTCATGAATGACTCTAAAGTACTCTCCTCCTTCAAGTGTGTCAAACCTTGTAGAGTACGGCAATGATTTCACAGTGTCCGTAAATTTCACTTTGCAGTATCTTGTTCCATCTGCTATCTCCGTCCCTGGCCAAACTCTCCTCCTGATTTCAGAGACTGCTGATACACCCCAGCTACCTAGCTTGGCCAATATAGCGTTGTCTTCCATATACACAGGCAAATTCATAAAAGAGACTATAAGTTCATTGGAAACCATGTCTCTTGCCATAATTCTTGTTTCTTTAATCATAAATCCATCCATTAAGCGCTCTTTTCCTTTTCCATTTCTCATCGTGACCTCATACTTTCTTTCTCCTTTTACTCTACATCCCACCACCTCTCCACACACCTCTTTAATCGCACGTAGTAATTCCATCGTCGTGACCCTATCTTCTCCCATCAACTCCACTGCCACCGTAAATTCTTTGCCATATTTCATCTCTCCTTCATCTCCATTTTTCTTCCGTTGAGCATTTTCTTTGTCTTTGTCCGTTCCATTAGCCATTGCCATGTTGTCCGTCATTGTAAAAAACCTTAACCCAAAAAACTCTCCCCCAAGCAGCAAAACTGCAAAGGGGGAAAAAACGAACCAAACTTAAACTTGTTCAAATGCCAAAAATCTAAATTATACTTCAAAAAACGTTGAAAATAACCAAAAAAGCTCTCAAGCAAACAAACACTCACTCACTCACGACTTAATTACCAACACCTGTCTCACTTTCCAAACAGGAAGTGCTCACTCAGGCTGGTATGGCCGTAAGCGAAGGGAACTCTCTTGGTACACTATATAAAGTCAATGTGCCGCTCATTCATCGGGAGACAGAGAAATGTCCACGTTGTGACACACTGACAAAGCTCAAACCTTGCTTACATTTCCTTTCCAGCCCATATATTTCACTCTTGTGGGGGGGGGGGGGGGCATATCCTATGTTCACACTTATGACAACTTCATGGACTAGGGCCCTATATAATACGGCGCGCCCACACGGAATCACGGAATCCAGACTTTAAACCGAAATTCAACAATATTCAAAAATGTTTTGAACTAAGGAGGAAATCAACTAAATCCTTTCAACTTGTTAGAAAATGCATTCATTTGCCCAAGAGAATCATTAGACATCATCAACAAAATGCATCAGTGATTCCTATTTCCACGCAACTTTCAGAAACAGCACAGGACTGCCCAGTTTCTGTGCGCATGCGTGCGGAGCGCGCGCAGGTCTACACTTTGTGTAGCCGTTAGCGTTGAGGCTAATGATTACCTTCTTCTGGTAGAGAAGGAAAGGCTTCCCACAAAAACCTTCTCAATGAAATGTTAACTGCAAAGTAGCCTATGCCAGCTTGGCAGAATTATATCATCATTATTTGCATCCATCCAGTGGCCATTTGTTTTGCAAACTCCGCAATCACATGAGCGCTACAGCAACACCGCTTAACCAAACAAAGGTCTCTTCCTGGCGCACACTTGCGTTTAAAGGGTAACTACACCCCAAAATCGATATGTCTTCAATTTTTCCCAGACCTCAAAAGTGGTCTCCTGCTAGGGTTTTAAATGTTGTCGTGGACATAGAACATCCAATCGTGTTATATTTCGATTAAAAAGGTGTGCTTTTGAGAGCGCAAACCTGGAGAAGCAGGGATAAACGGTAAACCGGGAAATGTAAACGGAGGAGAGGTTGGAATTTTTTTTTTGGGGGGGGGGGGGGGGGTCAGGCAAAACATTGAAGGGATTTTACAGGGCCCTAATGGACGACAGACATTGACAGTCTAAAAACAAATGCTGAATGTAGTGCCTACATTTCGAGGGAAACGCACTGTCCATGATTGGATTTGATCAGGGCAGGGCAGCACTAACAAACTGCATGTAGTCCAATAAAAAGACACAACATTATTAGGGCGATAAATAAAAGGCAGTTGCTCCACGCATGACACAAGAGTACCCTCTACTGGAGCAAAAAGCTTACAGCACCTGGTATTCCCAGGCGGTCTCCCATCCAAGTACTAACCAGGCCCGACCCTGCTTAGCTTCCGAGATCGGACGAGATCGGGCGTATTTTTTTTTTTTTTTTTTTTTTTTTTTTTTATTATGAAAAATCGTACAATATTTGCAACATTCAGTCAGTAATAATTAAGGATGAACAATTCACCCTTTTAATAACATCAGAAGAGTAATAGAAGAAAACCAATTTAAAACACAGTCATTCACTAATTCCAATTAATAATTAAATGCAAGTTTCCCATTTGACATTATTTCAATAAAAGTACTCCCCCACACAAACAGTTTTTCAAAATTTCCTCCCCCGTATTTATATATTATCTCTGTATCATTTTCTAAAGTCCTCCTAAAAAGACCTTCCACACTCACACATTTCCCTTCATAATGACCCATATTCCTTCTTTGTCTTACAGCATATCTAGCATGACTTAAAACATAATTAACCAAATTAAAATTCAAAACTTTACTTTTCCCATTAATACCAAAAAGAAAGAATCTCCTCCATTCCACCCCATTAAAAATCTCCTCCCCCCAATGTTTTACTAAAAGCCCTTTTAAAAACTCATGAAAATCTTTTAACCTGCTACATTCAACGAAAAAGTGCATAAAATGTTCCACCCCCGTACCACAAATATCACATTCTCTTTTAATATCCCTATTTATTTGATGCAAAACCACATTTGTAAAAATCCTATTATGTTTCAATTTAAAATCATTGTCTTCACACTCTATAGAATTATATTTTACATTTACATTCTTCCATATTGATTTCACATCCATATTTGCAAACACCCTTGACCACACTTTTTCCGATGCAGGAACTTTTATCTCTTTTAAAATACATTTACTATAAACCATTTTAACTTTTAACCCTGATAAATCATGTTTCTCCCCATTACTTTCACAATGTAAAACCGGTAAACCCCTAGATCTTTTAGCCACCTCTTTATTTATTAAAATCACCCACTCCCCAGGAATACATCCTAATATTTTCTTGTACATATTCTCCACTGTAGTTTTACTAATCTCTTCATCTATTTCAACCACATTATCATATATTGCCTGCAACGGAAGGAACCCAGGAATTACCTCATATACTATGTCACCTATCTGCCTCATCCCAGCCCTCATAAAGTATTTACAAAACAACGTCATATCTTTAGACTTGATCTTTGGATTTAAAAATATCGGCTGATTTAAAATGTTTTCTAAGATGGTACATTCATAAGAAATATTTGGTAAAAATTGCCCCCAAGCCCCAAACACTTCTTTATAAAACAACGGTATATTTTCTAACATTTCCTGTTTCACACACATCAATAAACCATTATCCCCAATCCTCCCAACCTTATTCAAATACTCTTTAAAAAACCTTTTCCACCCATAATCCAATTCACCATATAAATATTTCCTTACCATTTTCACTCTTATTGCTATTTTCCTTACCCTTAAATCCACCAACTTCAAACCCCCCTCCTCATAACCTGCAATCAAAGTTTTAAAAGCTATTTTCACCCCCTTCCCGTCCCATAAAAAATCAACTAAGATCTTATTCATTTCAGATAAAACCCATTCTGGCATATCCAAAACATTCATTACATAAATAAAAATTGACATCAACAAGGAATTTATCACAATGACTTTCCCTTTTAACTTCAAAGACCTCCCCCTCCACATATTTACTACCTTCCTAACTTTATTTATCACACCACTCCATGTCAAATCCCTAGCTTCTATTTCATTCACCCCTAAAAACACTCCTAACACCTTAAAATAATCTTTTACCACCTTAAAAGTAAAATTCCCCTCATTAATCTTCCCAATATACATTACAACTGACTTCTCCATATTAACCTTTGCCCCTGATGCTTGTCCATATACTTTAAAACACTCCATCACCCTTTTTACACTTCCCTCATCTCTAACTGTTATAGTGGTATCATCTGCGTATTGATGAATCAAACTAAAACCTCCTTGTGGAGTCTGTACACAATTTATAAGATGATCTTTTTTTAAAAATGCTGCTAAAGGTTCCACCGATAAAACAAATAATAAAGCTGATAAAGGGCATCCCTGTCTCACAGATCTCTCAAGAATAAAAGAATCAGTTAAAACCCCATTACACTTCACCCTACTTTTTGCCTTCTTATATAATAATTTTATCCATCCTATTATTCTATTACCAAAACCATATTTATCCATTACCCTAAACATAAAATCATGCTCTACCCTATCAAAGGCTTTATTTAAATCTATGCTTAAAACTATTCCCCCCATCTTATCATGATTCATTTTATTTATCACATCTCTAATCGTATTAATTGTATCGGCAATATCTCTACCAGGCACACTATAATTCTGTGTAGGTGCTATAATATCATTTAAAACTTGCTTCATTCTATTTGCCAGGATCTTAGCTAAAATCTTATAATCCGAATTTAACAAACTAATTGGCCTATAATTCTCCAGTTTCAATTTGCTCCCCTTATTTTTATATAAAATCGTTATCAGCCCTGTCACCATAGATTCTGAAACACTATTATTATCCTCCATATATTGATAAACTTCCAATAAAATAGGTGCTAAAAAACTTTCATATACTTTATAAAATTCTGCAATTATTCCATCCACACCAGGACTCTTATTTACTTGTAACCCCCTAATCGCATCTTTAACTTCATTCACTGTTATCTTCCCATCACACATTTGTTTATCCTCTACATTAATTTGCACATCCACACTATTCAATATCTCCTTTACACACCCCTCATCCACCTCCCCTTTCTTAAATAAATCCTTATAAAAATTCTGCACTGTTTCTAATATCTCTACATAATCATTAACAACTTCACCCTTTACATTTTCAATCTCTCTAATATATGTTCTCCTCTGTTTATTCTTCTCTAAACCAAGAAAAAATGAAGTACATTTCTCCCCCTCTAAAACATACTTTGCCCTACTTCTTATAATTGCACCCTTACACTTATCTATTTCATATTTACTCAATTTTGCTTTTAAATCTAAAAACGTTTCTACATTATAATTAGGTTCACTGTCACACTTCCCCATTTCTTCATCCAATCTAGCCCTCAACTCATTTTCTTCTCTTTTCATCCTTCCTCGCTTTTTCCTTGCATATCTTATACTAAAAACTTTTATTTTTTCCTTAACCTTGTCCCACCATAAACACTTATCATTCTCTTTCCGCTTATCCTCTATTTCACATGCTATCAAAGATTTAAGGTGTTTCCCATATTCCTCATCTTCTAAATACCCTGCATTCATACACCATATCCCACCCCCTGTTCTTTCCTCATCTAAACCCACTGAAAATGTTAAACCTGCATGATCACTAAAAGTTGTAAAAACATACTTAATAGCTTTCATAAAATTCCTCAAACCTTCTTTTACTAAAACCAGATCAATCCTAGTTTGTTTCAAAACCCCTAAAACCACCTGCCTTCTAGAAAATTCTCTTTTGTCTGGATTTTCCTCTCTCCACATATCAATCATTCCTTTTTCTAACATCATCTTCTTTAAAACCCCCCTAGATACATCACTTCTAAAAATAGCTCCCCTTGTCATATCCAGTCTATCCATTTTAATATTAAAATCCCCAACTACAATACAGTTCCCCTCACACCATTTCCCTAATTCTAAAAATAAATCTTTGCGCTCTATTTCAGTATTAGGAGCATAAATATTTATAATTCTAAAAACCATATTCATATATTCAAAATCTAAAATTAAAATCCTCCCGTTATTATCATTATATATATGTTTCACATTCTCTACTACATCCTTCCTCAATAAAATTGCAACACCACTTGAATTCCCCCTACCATTGTTAACAAAAATAAAATCTCTCCATATTTTTCTTACTTCTAAAATACATACGTTGTCCCAATGTGTTTCTTGAAGACATAAAATATCGGAATTCTCCATTTTTACAATTCTTTGAAATTTTTCCATTGTTCTTAAACCGTTTGCATTGATTGACATAAAATTAACCATTCCAATAAATAGTAAAAATAATACATATTTTCTCATTTACCTCTATCTGTTGTCATGTTTTCTTCCTTTTCTATCCTTTTTCGCCTCCGCCACCGCTTTCCTCTTCCTGTAGCCCTCCCATTTTCTGTCAATCTGTTCCATGTCATCTGAATCTGAAATGGATTCTAAATCCATCTCTTCCACGTAACTTAAACTCTTCTTTCTAGTGCCTGTTGTGCTTTCTGTATCCATTTGCGTTTCCTGTATTATTGTCAGCATCTCACTCCCCTCCACTTCACCTTCTTCCGAGGCACCCACATAGCCCGAGGTCCCCCCCAAAATCTGTGAGTCCCCAGTTCCTCCACCCAGCCCACTCCCCCCCTCCTCCTGAAAGCTCCCTCTTCTTATTGCTGAGTCCATACTGCTCCCTATTTCATTCGTCTTCTGTTCGATCTTCTCCCTTCTTGCGTTCTCCGTCTCTCCACCCTCCACCACGTCCTCTCCTCCATCATCTTCTTCTGGTCTCGGTGATACATCAGTCTCCACAAAGAGATCCTGGCTCCTCTCCTCATTCACAACCTCTCCACAGTTGCACTCGTCAGTTCTCATGCGACATCCTTCGCAAAATGCCCTTTCCTTTCCACCTACACATTCTCTTGCATAATGCCCTTGCTTCCCACACTTATAACATTTGAATTCAGGGCAGTCCTTCAAAATGTGACCAGGCTGAATACAGAGCCTACAAACTCTGACCTGCTTGTCATGAATGACTCTAAAGTACTCTCCTCCTTCAAGTGTGTCAAACCTTGTAGAGTACGGCAATGATTTCACAGTGTCCGTAAATTTCACTTTGCAGTATCTTGTTCCATCTGCTATCTCCGTCCCTGGCCAAACTCTCCTCCTGATTTCAGAGACTGCTGATACACCCCAGCTACCTAGCTTGGCCAATATAGCGTTGTCTTCCATATACACAGGCAAATTCATAAAAGAGACTATAAGTTCATTGGAAACCATGTCTCTTGCCATAATTCTTGTTTCTTTAATCATAAATCCATCCATTAAGCGCTCTTTTCCTTTTCCATTTCTCATCGTGACCTCATACTTTCTTTCTCCTTTTACTCTACATCCCACCACCTCTCCACACACCTCTTTAATCGCACGTAGTAATTCCATCGTCGTGACCCTATCTTCTCCCATCAACTCCACTGCCACCGTAAATTCTTTGCCATATTTCATCTCTCCTTCATCTCCATTTTTCTTCCGTTGAGCATTTTCTTTGTCTTTGTCCGTTCCATTAGCCATTGCCATGTTGTCCGTCATTGTAAAAAACCTTAACCCAAAAAACTCTCCCCCAAGCAGCAAAACTGCAAAGGGGGAAAAAACGAACCAAACTTAAACTTGTTCAAATGCCAAAAATCTAAATTATACTTCAAAAAACGTTGAAAATAACCAAAAAAGCTCTCAAGCAAACAAACACTCACTCACTCACGACTTAATTACCAACACCTGTCTCACTTTCCAAACAGGAAGTGCTCACTCAGGCTGGTATGGCCGTAAGCGAAGGGAACTCTCTTGGTACACTATATAAAGTCAATGTGCCGCTCATTCATCGGGAGACAGAGAAATGTCCACGTTGTGACACACTGACAAAGCTCAAACCTTGCTTACATTTCCTTTCCAGCCCATATATTTCACTCTTGTGGGGGGGGGGGGGGCATATCCTATGTTCACACTTATGACAACTTCATGGACTAGGGCCCTATATAATACGGCGCGCCCACACGGAATCACGGAATCCAGACTTTAAACCGAAATTCAACAATATTCAAAAATGTTTTGAACTAAGGAGGAAATCAACTAAATCCTTTCAACTTGTTAGAAAATGCATTCATTTGCCCAAGAGAATCATTAGACATCATCAACAAAATGCATCAGTGATTCCTATTTCCACGCAACTTTCAGAAACAGCACAGGACTGCCCAGTTTCTGTGCGCATGCGTGCGGAGCGCGCGCAGGTCTACACTTTGTGTAGCCGTTAGCGTTGAGGCTAATGATTACCTTCTTCTGGTAGAGAAGGAAAGGCTTCCCACAAAAACCTTCTCAATGAAATGTTAACTGCAAAGTAGCCTATGCCAGCTTGGCAGAATTATATCATCATTATTTGCATCCATCCAGTGGCCATTTGTTTTGCAAACTCCGCAATCACATGAGCGCTACAGCAACACCGCTTAACCAAACAAAGGTCTCTTCCTGGCGCACACTTGCGTTTAAAGGGTAACTACACCCCAAAATCGATATGTCTTCAATTTTTCCCAGACCTCAAAAGTGGTCTCCTGCTAGGGTTTTAAATGTTGTCGTGGACATAGAACATCCAATCGTGTTATATTTCGATTAAAAAGGTTTGCTTTTGAGAGCGCAAACCTGGAGAAGCAGGGATAAACGGTAAACCGGGAAATGTAAACGGAGGAGAGGTTGGAATTTTTTTTTGGGGGGGGGGGGGGGTCAGGCAAAACATTGAAGGGATTTTACAGGGCCCTAATGGACGACAGACATTGACAGTCTAAAAACAAATGCTGAATGTAGTGCCTACATTTCGAGGGAAACGCACTGTCCATGATTGGATTTGATCAGGGCAGGGCAGCACTAACAAACTGCATGTAGTCCAATAAAAAGACACAACATTATTAGGGCGATAAATAAAAGGCAGTTGCTCCACGCATGACACAAGAGTACCCTCTACTGGAGCAAAAAGCTTACAGCACCTGGTATTCCCAGGCGGTCTCCCATCCAAGTACTAACCAGGCCCGACCCTGCTTAGCTTCCGAGATCGGACGAGATCGGGCGTATTCAGGCTGGTATGGCCGTAAGCGAAGGGAACTCTCTTGGTACACTATATAAAGTCAATGTGCCGCTCATTCATCGGGAGACAGAGAAATGTCCACGTTGTGACACACTGACAAAGCTCAAACCTTGCTTACATTTCCTTTCCAGCCCATATATTTCACTCTTGTGGGGGGGGGGGGGGGGGCATATCCTATGTTCACACTTATGACAACTTCATGGACTAGGGCCCTATATAATACGGCGCGCCCACACGGAATCACGGAATCCAGACTTTAAACCGAAATTCAACAATATTCAAAAATGTTTTGAACTAAGGAGGAAATCAACTAAATCCTTTCAACTTGTTAGAAAATGCATTCATTTGCCCAAGAGAATCATTAGACATCATCAACAAAATGCATCAGTGATTCCTATTTCCACGCAACTTTCAGAAACAGCACAGGACTGCCCAGTTTCTGTGCGCATGCGTGCGGAGCGCGCGCAGGTCTACACTTTGTGTAGCCGTTAGCGTTGAGGCTAATGATTACCTTCTTCTGGTAGAGAAGGAAAGGCTTCCCACAAAAACCTTCTCAATGAAATGTTAACTGCAAAGTAGCCTATGCCAGCTTGGCAGAATTATATCATCATTATTTGCATCCATCCAGTGGCCATTTGTTTTGCAAACTCCGCAATCACATGAGCGCTACAGCAACACCGCTTAACCAAACAAAGGTCTCTTCCTGGCGCACACTTGCGTTTAAAGGGTAACTACACCCCAAAATCGATATGTCTTCAATTTTTCCCAGACCTCAAAAGTGGTCTCCTGCTAGGGTTTTAAATGTTGTCGTGGACATAGAACATCCAATCGTGTTATATTTCGATTAAAAAGGTGTGCTTTTGAGAGCGCAAACCTGGAGAAGCAGGGATAAACGGTAAACCGGGAAATGTAAACGGAGGAGAGGTTGGAATTTTTTTTTTTTGGGGGGGGGGGGGTCAGGCAAAACATTGAAGGGATTTTACAGGGCCCTAATGGACGACAGACATTGACAGTCTAAAAACAAATGCTGAATGTAGTGCCTACATTTCGAGGGAAACGCACTGTCCATGATTGGATTTGATCAGGGCAGGGCAGCACTAACAAACTGCATGTAGTCCAATAAAAAGACACAACATTATTAGGGCGATAAATAAAAGGCAGTTGCTCCACGCATGACACAAGAGTACCCTCTACTGGAGCAAAAAGCTTACAGCACCTGGTATTCCCAGGCGGTCTCCCATCCAAGTACTAACCAGGCCCGACCCTGCTTAGCTTCCGAGATCGGACGAGATCGGGCGTATTTTTTTTTTTTTTTTTTTTTTTTTTTTTTTATTATGAAAAATCGTACAATATTTGCAACATTCAGTCAGTAATAATTAAGGATGAACAATTCACCCTTTTAATAACATCAGAAGAGTAATAGAAGAAAACCAATTTAAAACACAGTCATTCACTAATTCCAATTAATAATTAAATGCAAGTTTCCCATTTGACATTATTTCAATAAAAGTACTCCCCCACACAAACAGTTTTTCAAAATTTCCTCCCCCGTATTTATATATTATCTCTGTATCATTTTCTAAAGTCCTCCTAAAAAGACCTTCCACACTCACACATTTCCCTTCATAATGACCCATATTCCTTCTTTGTCTTACAGCATATCTAGCATGACTTAAAACATAATTAACCAAATTAAAATTCAAAACTTTACTTTTCCCATTAATACCAAAAAGAAAGAATCTCCTCCATTCCACCCCATTAAAAATCTCCTCCCCCCAATGTTTTACTAAAAGCCCTTTTAAAAACTCATGAAAATCTTTTAACCTGCTACATTCAACGAAAAAGTGCATAAAATGTTCCACCCCCGTACCACAAATATCACATTCTCTTTTAATATCCCTATTTATTTGATGCAAAACCACATTTGTAAAAATCCTATTATGTTTCAATTTAAAATCATTGTCTTCACACTCTATAGAATTATATTTTACATTTACATTCTTCCATATTGATTTCACATCCATATTTGCAAACACCCTTGACCACACTTTTTCCGATGCAGGAACTTTTATCTCTTTTAAAATACATTTACTATAAACCATTTTAACTTTTAACCCTGATAAATCATGTTTCTCCCCATTACTTTCACAATATAAAACCGGTAAACCCCTAGATCTTTTAGCCACCTCTTTATTTATTAAAATCACCCACTCCCCAGGAATACATCCTAATATTTTCTTGTACATATTCTCCACTGTAGTTTTACTAATCTCTTCATCTATTTCAACCACATTATCATATATTGCCTGCAACGGAAGGAACCCAGGAATTACCTCATATACTATGTCACCTATCTGCCTCATCCCAGCCCTCATAAAGTATTTACAAAACAACGTCATATCTTTAGACTTGATCTTTGGATTTAAAAATATCGGCTGATTTAAAATGTTTTCTAAGATGGTACATTCATAAGAAATATTTGGTAAAAATTGCCCCCAAGCCCCAAACACTTCTTTATAAAACAACGGTATATTTTCTAACATTTCCTGTTTCACACACATCAATAAACCATTATCCCCAATCCTCCCAACCTTATTCAAATACTCTTTAAAAAACCTTTTCCACCCATAATCCAATTCACCATATAAATATTTCCTTACCATTTTCACTCTTATTGCTATTTTCCTTACCCTTAAATCCACCAACTTCAAACCCCCCTCCTCATAACCTGCAATCAAAGTTTTAAAAGCTATTTTCACCCCCTTCCCGTCCCATAAAAAATCAACTAAGATCTTATTCATTTCAGATAAAACCCATTCTGGCATATCCAAAACATTCATTACATAAATAAAAATTGACATCAACAAGGAATTTATCACAATGACTTTCCCTTTTAACTTCAAAGACCTCCCCCTCCACATATTTACTACCTTCCTAACTTTATTTATCACACCACTCCATGTCAAATCCCTAGCTTCTATTTCATTCACCCCTAAAAACACTCCTAACACCTTAAAATAATCTTTTACCACCTTAAAAGTAAAATTCCCCTCATTAATCTTCCCAATATACATTACAACTGACTTCTCCATATTAACCTTTGCCCCTGATGCTTGTCCATATACTTTAAAACACTCCATCACCCTTTTTACACTTCCCTCATCTCTAACTGTTATAGTGGTATCATCTGCGTATTGATGAATCAAACTAAAACCTCCTTGTGGAGTCTGTACACAATTTATAAGATGATCTTTTTTTAAAAATGCTGCTAAAGGTTACCGATAAAACAAATAATAAAGCTGATAAAGGGCATCCCTGTCTCACAGATCTCTCAAGAATAAAAGAATCAGTTAAAACCCCATTACACTTCACCCTACTTTTTGCCTTCTTATATAATAATTTTATCCATCCTATTATTCTATTACCAAAACCATATTTATCCATTACCCTAAACATAAAATCATGCTCTACCCTATCAAAGGCTTTATTTAAATCTATGCTTAAAACTATTCCCCCCATCTTATCATGATTCATTTTATTTATCACATCTCTAATCGTATTAATTGTATCGGCAATATCTCTACCAGGCACACTATAATTCTGTGTAGGTGCTATAATATCATTTAAAACTTGCTTCATTCTATTTGCCAGGATCTTAGCTAAAATCTTATAATCCGAATTTAACAAACTAATTGGCCTATAATTCTCCAGTTTCAATTTGCTCCCCTTATTTTTATATAAAATCGTTATCAGCCCTGTCACCATAGATTCTGAAACACTATTATTATCCTCCATATATTGATAAACTTCCAATAAAATAGGTGCTAAAAAACTTTCATATACTTTATAAAATTCTGCAATTATTCCATCCACACCAGGACTCTTATTTACTTGTAACCCCCTAATCGCATCTTTAACTTCATTCACTGTTATCTTCCCATCACACATTTGTTTATCCTCTACATTAATTTGCACATCCACACTATTCAATATCTCCTTTACACACCCCTCATCCACCTCCCCTTTCTTAAATAAATCCTTATAAAAATTCTGCACTGTTTCTAATATCTCTACATAATCATTAACAACTTCACCCTTTACATTTTCAATCTCTCTAATATATGTTCTCCTCTGTTTATTCTTCTCTAAACCAAGAAAAAATGAAGTACATTTCTCCCCCTCTAAAACATACTTTGCCCTACTTCTTATAATTGCACCCTTACACTTATCTATTTCATATTTACTCAATTTTGCTTTTAAATCTAAAAACGTTTACATTATAATTAGGTTCACTGTCACACTTCCCCATTTCTTCATCCAATCTAGCCCTCAACTCATTTTCTTCTCTTTTCATCCTTCCTCGCTTTTTCCTTGCATATCTTATACTAAAAACTTTTATTTTTTCCTTAACCTTGTCCCACCATAAACACTTATCATTCTCTTTCCGCTTATCCTCTATTTCACATGCTATCAAAGATTTAAGGTGTTTCCCATATTCCTCATCTTCTAAATACCCTGCATTCATACACCATATCCCACCCCCTGTTCTTTCCTCATCTAAACCCACTGAAAATGTTAAACCTGCATGATCACTAAAAGTTGTAAAAACATACTTAATAGCTTTCATAAAATTCCTCAAACCTTCTTTTACTAAAACCAGATCAATCCTAGTTTGTTTCAAAACCCCTAAAACCACCTGCCTTCTAGAAAATTCTCTTTTGTCTGGATTTTCCTCTCTCCACATATCAATCATTCCTTTTTCTAACATCATCTTCTTTAAAACCCCCCTAGATACATCACTTCTAAAAATAGCTCCCCTTGTCATATCCAGTCTATCCATTTTAATATTAAAATCCCCAACTACAATACAGTTCCCCTCACACCATTTCCCTAATTCTAAAAATAAATCTTTGCGCTCTATTTCAGTATTAGGAGCATAAATATTTATAATTCTAAAAACCATATTCATATATTCAAAATCTAAAATTAAAATCCTCCCGTTATTATCATTATATATATGTTTCACATTCTCTACTACATCCTTCCTCAATAAAATTGCAACACCACTTGAATTCCCCCTACCATTGTTAACAAAAATAAAATCTCTCCATATTTTTCTTACTTCTAAAATACATACGTTGTCCCAATGTGTTTCTTGAAGACATAAAATATCGGAATTCTCCATTTTTACAATTCTTTGAAATTTTTCCATTGTTCTTAAACCGTTTGCATTGATTGACATAAAATTAACCATTCCAATAAATAGTAAAAATAATACATATTTTCTCATTTACCTCTATCTGTTGTCATGTTTTCTTCCTTTTCTATCCTTTTTCGCCTCCGCCACCGCTTTCCTCTTCCTGTAGCCCTCCCATTTTCTGTCAATCTGTTCCATGTCATCTGAATCTGAAATGGATTCTAAATCCATCTCTTCCACGTAACTTAAACTCTTCTTTCTAGTGCCTGTTGTGCTTTCTGTATCCATTTGCGTTTCCTGTATTATTGTCAGCATCTCACTCCCCTCCACTTCACCTTCTTCCGAGGCACCCACATAGCCCGAGGTCCCCCCCAAAATCTGTGAGTCCCCAGTTCCTCCACCCAGCCCACTCCCCCCCTCCTCCTGAAAGCTCCCTCTTCTTATTGCTGAGTCCATACTGCTCCCTATTTCATTCGTCTTCTGTTCGATCTTCTCCCTTCTTGCGTTCTCCGTCTCTCCACCCTCCACCACGTCCTCTCCTCCATCATCTTCTTCTGGTCTCGGTGATACATCAGTCTCCACAAAGAGATCCTGGCTCCTCTCCTCATTCACAACCTCTCCACAGTTGCACTCGTCAGTTCTCATGCGACATCCTTCGCAAAATGCCCTTTCCTTTCCACCTACACATTCTCTTGCATAATGCCCTTGCTTCCCACACTTATAACATTTGAATTCAGGGCAGTCCTTCAAAATGTGACCAGGCTGAATACAGAGCCTACAAACTCTGACCTGCTTGTCATGAATGACTCTAAAGTACTCTCCTCCTTCAAGTGTGTCAAACCTTGTAGAGTACGGCAATGATTTCACAGTGTCCGTAAATTTCACTTTGCAGTATCTTGTTCCATCTGCTATCTCCGTCCCTGGCCAAACTCTCCTCCTGATTTCAGAGACTGCTGATACACCCCAGCTACCTAGCTTGGCCAATATAGCGTTGTCTTCCATATACACAGGCAAATTCATAAAAGAGACTATAAGTTCATTGGAAACCATGTCTCTTGCCATAATTCTTGTTTCTTTAATCATAAATCCATCCATTAAGCGCTCTTTTCCTTTTCCATTTCTCATCGTGACCTCATACTTTCTTTCTCCTTTTACTCTACATCCCACCACCTCTCCACACACCTCTTTAATCGCACGTAGTAATTCCATCGTCGTGACCCTATCTTCTCCCATCAACTCCACTGCCACCGTAAATTCTTTGCCATATTTCATCTCTCCTTCATCTCCATTTTTCTTCCGTTGAGCATTTTCTTTGTCTTTGTCCGTTCCATTAGCCATTGCCATGTTGTCCGTCATTGTAAAAAACCTTAACCCAAAAAACTCTCCCCCAAGCAGCAAAACTGCAAAGGGGGAAAAAACGAACCAAACTTAAACTTGTTCAAATGCCAAAAATCTAAATTATACTTCAAAAAACGTTGAAAATAACCAAAAAAGCTCTCAAGCAAACAAACACTCACTCACTCACGACTTAATTACCAACACCTGTCTCACTTTCCAAACAGGAAGTGCTCACTCAGGCTGGTATGGCCGTAAGCGAAGGGAACTCTCTTGGTACACTATATAAAGTCAATGTGCCGCTCATTCATCGGGAGACAGAGAAATGTCCACGTTGTGACACACTGACAAAGCTCAAACCTTGCTTACATTTCCTTTCCAGCCCATATATTTCACTCTTGTGGGGGGGGGGGGGGGGGGGCATATCCTATGTTCACACTTATGACAACTTCATGGACTAGGGCCCTATATAATACGGCGCGCCCACACGGAATCACGGAATCCAGACTTTAAACCGAAATTCAACAATATTCAAAAATGTTTTGAACTAAGGAGGAAATCAACTAAATCCTTTCAACTTGTTAGAAAATGCATTCATTTGCCCAAGAGAATCATTAGACATCATCAACAAAATGCATCAGTGATTCCTATTTCCACGCAACTTTCAGAAACAGCACAGGACTGCCCAGTTTCTGTGCGCATGCGTGCGGAGCGCGCGCAGGTCTACACTTTGTGTAGCCGTTAGCGTTGAGGCTAATGATTACCTTCTTCTGGTAGAGAAGGAAAGGCTTCCCACAAAAACCTTCTCAATGAAATGTTAACTGCAAAGTAGCCTATGCCAGCTTGGCAGAATTATATCATCATTATTTGCATCCATCCAGTGGCCATTTGTTTTGCAAACTCCGCAATCACATGAGCGCTACAGCAACACCGCTTAACCAAACAAAGGTCTCTTCCTGGCGCACACTTGCGTTTAAAGGGTAACTACACCCCAAAATCGATATGTCTTCAATTTTTCCCAGACCTCAAAAGTGGTCTCCTGCTAGGGTTTTAAATGTTGTCGTGGACATAGAACATCCAATCGTGTTATATTTCGATTAAAAAGGTTTGCTTTTGAGAGCGCAAACCTGGAGAAGCAGGGATAAACGGTAAACCGGGAAATGTAAACGGAGGAGAGGTTGGAATTTTTTTTTGGGGGGGGGGGGGTCAGGCAAAACATTGAAGGGATTTTACAGGGCCCTAATGGACGACAGACATTGACAGTCTAAAAACAAATGCTGAATGTAGTGCCTACAATTCGAGGGAAACGCACTGTCCATGATTGGATTTGATCAGGGCAGGGCAGCACTAACAAACTGCATGTAGTCCAATAAAAAGACACAACATTATTAGGGCGATAAATAAAAGGCAGTTGCTCCACGCATGACACAAGAGTACCCTCTACTGGAGCAAAAAGCTTACAGCACCTGGTATTCCCAGGCGGTCTCCCATCCAAGTACTAACCAGGCCCGACCCTGCTTAGCTTCCGAGATCGGACGAGATCGGGCGTATTCAGGCTGGTATGGCCGTAAGCGAAGGGAACTCTCTTGGTACACTATATAAAGTCAATGTGCCGCTCATTCATCGGGAGACAGAGAAATGTCCACGTTGTGACACACTGACAAAGCTCAAACCTTGCTTACATTTCCTTTCCAGCCCATATATTTCACTCTTGTGGGGGGGGGGGGCATATCCTATGTTCACACTTATGATAACTTCATGGACTAGGGCCCTATATAATACGGCGCGCCCACACGGAATCACGGAATCCAGACTTTAAACCGAAATTCAACAATATTCAAAAATGTTTTGAACTAAGGAGGAAATCAACTAAATCCTTTCAACTTGTTAGAAAATGCATTCATTTGCCCAAGAGAATCATTAGACATCATCAACAAAATGCATCAGTGATTCCTATTTCCACGCAACTTTCAGAAACAGCACAGGACTGCCCAGTTTCTGTGCGCATGCGTGCGGAGCGCGCGCAGGTCTACACTTTGTGTAGCCGTTAGCGTTGAGGCTAATGATTACCTTCTTCTGGTAGAGAAGGAAAGGCTTCCCACAAAAACCTTCTCAATGAAATGTTAACTGCAAAGTAGCCTATGCCAGCTTGGCAGAATTATATCATCATTATTTGCATCCATCCAGTGGCCATTTGTTTTGCAAACTCCGCAATCACATGAGCGCTACAGCAACACCGCTTAACCAAACAAAGGTCTCTTCCTGGCGCACACTTGCGTTTAAAGGGTAACTACACCCCAAAATCGATATGTCTTCAATTTTTCCCAGACCTCAAAAGTGGTCTCCTGCTAGGGTTTTAAATGTTGTCGTGGACATAGAACATCCAATCGTGTTATATTTCGATTAAAAAGGTTTGCTTTTGAGAGCGCAAACCTGGAGAAGCAGGGATAAACGGTAAACCGGGAAATGTAAACGGAGGAGAGGTTGGAATTTTTTTTTGGGGGGGGGGGGGGGGGGGGGGGTCAGGCAAAACATTGAAGGGATTTTACAGGGCCCTAATGGACGACAGACATTGACAGTCTAAAAACAAATGCTGAATGTAGTGCCTACATTTCGAGGGAAACGCACTGTCCATGATTGGATTTGATCAGGGCAGGGCAGCACTAACAAACTGCATGTAGTCCAATAAAAAGACACAACATTATTAGGGCGATAAATAAAAGGCAGTTGCTCCACGCATGACACAAGAGTACCCTCTACTGGAGCAAAAAGCTTACAGCACCTGGTATTCCCAGGCGGTCTCCCATCCAAGTACTAACCAGGCCCGACCCTGCTTAGCTTCCGAGATCGGACGAGATCGGACGAGATCGGGCGTATTCAGGCTGGTATGGCCGTAAGCGAAGGGAACTCTCTTGGTACACTATATAAAGTCAATGTGCCGCTCATTCATCGGGAGACAGAGAAATGTCCACGTTGTGACACACTGACAAAGCTCAAACCTTGCTTACATTTCCTTTCCAGCCCATATATTTCACTCTTGTGGGGGGGGGGGGGGCATATCCTATGTTCACACTTATGACAACTTCATGGACTAGGGCCCTATATAATACGGCGCGCCCACACGGAATCACGGAATCCAGACTTTAAACCGAAATTCAACAATATTCAAAAATGTTTTGAACTAAGGAGGAAATCAACTAAATCCTTTCAACTTGTTAGAAAATGCATTCATTTGCCCAAGAGAATCATTAGACATCATCAACAAAATGCATCAGTGATTCCTATTTCCACGCAACTTTCAGAAACAGCACAGGACTGCCCAGTTTCTGTGCGCATGCGTGCGGAGCGCGCGCAGGTCTACACTTTGTGTAGCCGTTAGCGTTGAGGCTAATGATTACCTTCTTCTGGTAGAGAAGGAAAGGCTTCCCACAAAAACCTTCTCAATGAAATGTTAACTGCAAAGTAGCCTATGCCAGCTTGGCAGAATTATATCATCATTATTTGCATCCATCCAGTGGCCATTTGTTTTGCAAACTCCGCAATCACATGAGCGCTACAGCAACACCGCTTAACCAAACAAAGGTCTCTTCCTGGCGCACACTTGCGTTTAAAGGGTAACTACACCCCAAAATCGATATGTCTTCAATTTTTCCCAGACCTCAAAAGTGGTCTCCTGCTAGGGTTTTAAATGTTGTCGTGGACATAGAACATCCAATCGTGTTATATTTCGATTAAAAAGGTGTGCTTTTGAGAGCGCAAACCTGGAGAAGCAGGGATAAACGGTAAACCGGGAAATGTAAACGGAGGAGAGGTTGGAATTTTTTTTGGGGGGGGGGGGTCAGGCAAAACATTGAAGGGATTTTAACGGGCCCTAATGGACGACAGACATTGACAGTCTAAAAACAAATGCTGAATGTAGTGCCTACATTTCGAGGGAAACGCACTGTCCATGATTGGATTTGATCAGGGCAGGGCAGCACTAACAAACTGCATGTAGTCCAATAAAAAGACACAACATTATTAGGGCGATAAATAAAAGGCAGTTGCTCCACGCATGACACAAGAGTACCCTCTACTGGAGCAAAAAGCTTACAGCACCTGGTATTCCCAGGCGGTCTCCCATCCAAGTACTAACCAGGCCCGACCCTGCTTAGCTTCCGAGATCGGACGAGATCGGGCGTATTTTTTTTTTTTTATCTTTTATTATGCAAAAAAACACATAATATTCACAACATTCAATCAATTATAAAAAAGGATGAACAATTCATCCTTTTACAAAATCAAAAAAAAAGAAAAGAAAACCTATTAAAACCCCAATCATCCACCAAAACCAATTAATAATTAAAACCAAGTTTTCCATTCGACTCAATTTCAATAAAAGTGCTCCCCCACACAAACAATTTTTCAAAATTACATCCACCATATTTATATATTATTTCTATATCTTTCTCTAAAATACTTCTAAATAAAACCTCCACACTCACAATTTTCCCCTCATAATGTCCCAAATTCCTTCTTAGTCTTACAGCGTATCTGGCATGACTAAGAACAAAATTCATCAAATTAAAATTAAAAACTTTGCTTTTCCCAGTTAAACCAAAAAGAAACAACCTCCTCCACTCAACCCCAGCAACAATCTCTTCTCCCCAATGTTGTACTAAAATCCCCTTTAAAAACTTATGAAACTCTTCTAATCTACTACATTCAATAAAAAAGTGCATAAAATTTTCCGCCCCCGTACCACAAATATCACATTCTCTTTTAACATCTCTATTTATTTGATGTAAAACCACGTTCGTAAATATCCTATTATGTTTCAATTTAAAATCATTGTCTTCACATTCTATAGAATTATATTTTACATTTACATTCTTCCATATTGATTTCACATCTATATTTGCAAACACCCTAGACCACACTTTTTCCGAAGCAGGAGTTTTTATCTCTCTTAAAATAAATTTTTCATAAACCTTTTTAACTTTCAAACCTGACAAATCATACTTCTTCCCATTACTTTCATAATATAAAACCGGTAAACCCTTAGCTCTTGTAGCCACCTCTTTATTTATTAACACACCCCACTCACCAGGAAGACATCCTAATATTCTCTTATACATGTTCTCCACAGTAGTTCTACTTATTTCATCATTTTCTTCATCCACATTATCAAATATTGCCTGACATGGAAGGAACCCCGGAATGACCTCATATAAAATGTCCCCAATCTGTCTCATCCCAGCCCTCATAAAATATTTACAAAACAACATCTTATTATTATACTGTATCTTGGGATTTAAAAAAATTGGCTGATTTAAAATATTGTCTAAAATGGTACACTCATAATAAATATTTGGTAAAAACTCCCCCCAAGCCTCAAACACTTCTCTATAAAACAAAGGTATATTACCTAACATTTCCTTTTTCATACACATCAATAAACCATTGTCCCCCATCCTCCCAACCTCCTGCAAATACTCCTTAAAAAATATTTTCCATCCATAATCTAATTCACCATATAAATATTTACGTACCATTTTGACTCTAATTGCTTTTTTCCTCACATTTAAATCCACCAACTTCAAACCCCCCTCCTCATAACCTGCAATCAAAGTTTTAAAAGAAATTTTCGCACCTTTCCCATCCCATAAAAAATCAACTAAAATCTTATTTATTTCCGATAAAACCCATTCTGGTACATCTAAAACATTCATGACATGAATAAAAATTGACATCAGCAAGGAATTTACAACAATTACTTTCCCTTTTAATTTCAAAGACCTCCTCCTCCACATATTTACCACCTTTCTAACTTTATTTATTACACCACTCCATGTCAGATCCCTAGCTTCCTGTTCCTTCACCCCTAAAAACACACCTAACACCTTAAAATAATCATTTACCATTTTAAAAGGAAAAATCCCCTCATTAATCTTCCCAACATACATTATTACTGACTTCTCCATATTCACTTTTGCTCCTGAGGCTTGCTCATATACTTTAAAACACTCTATCACCCTTTTAACACTTCCCTCATCTCTAACTGTTATTGTGGTATCGTCTGCATATTGATTAATTAAACTAAAACCTCCTTGCGGAGTCTCTACACAATTTATAAAATTATCTTTTTTAAGGTATGCCGCTAAGGGTTCTACCGATAAAACATACAATAATGCTGATAAAGGGCACCCCTGTCTCACCGATCTCTCAAGAATAAAAGAATCTGTTAAAACCCCATTACATTTTACTCTACTTTTTGCCTTTCTATATAATAATTTTATCCATCCTATTATTCTGTTTCCAAACCCATATTTTTCCAGTACCCTAAACATAAAATCATGTTCCACCCTGTCAAAAGCTTTATTAAAATCTATATGCTATTCATTTTATTTATCACATCTCTAAGTGTAATAATAGTATCAGCTATGTCTCTTCCAGGCACACTATAATTTTGTGTAGGTGCTATAATATCATTTAAAACCATCTTCATTCTATTTGCCAATATCTTAGCTAAAATCTTATAATCTGAGTTTAATAAACTAATTGGCCTATAATTCTCCAATTTTAATTTACTCCCCTTATTTTTATATAAAATCGATATCAGCCCTGTCACCATGGAGTCTGAAACAGTATTATTATCTTCCATATATTGATACACTCCCATTAAAATCGGTGCTAAAAAACTTTCATACATTTTATAAAACTCTGCAATTAGTCCATCTACTCCAGGACTTTTATTTATTTGTAAACCCTTAATTGCATCTTTCACTTCATCCACTGTTATCTTCCTATCACATCTTTGCTTATCCTCAACACCAATTTGCACATCCACACTACCTAAAATCTCCTTTACACTCCCCTCATCCACCTCCCCTTTCTTAAATAAATCCTTATAAAAATTCTGTACGGTTTCTAATATCTCAACATAATCATTTACCACTTCACCCTTTACATTTTCTATCTCACTAATATATGATTTCGTCTGTTTAGTTTTCTCTAAACCAAGAAAAAAAGACGTACATTTCTCCCCTTCCAACACATACTTTGCCCTACTTCTAATCGATGCCCCCTTACACTTATCTATTTCACACTTGCTCAATTGTGCCTTTAAATCTAAAAACCTTTCAATATTATAAATAGGATCAATATCACATTTCCTCATTTCTTCATTCAATTTTTCTCTTAAAAACTGTTCTTCTCTTGTCATCCTACTCCTCTTCTTCCTTGCATATCTAATACTAAAACCTTTAATTTTTTTCTTTACATTTTCCCACCACTGGCACTTATCATTCCCTTTTTGCTTATCCTCCATTTCATGTTCTATCAAAGATTTAAGCTGTATTCCATATTCTTCATCACCTAGATACCCTGCATTCATGCACCATATTCCTCCCCCTTTCCTTCCCTTATCTAACCCCACCGAAAATGTTAACCCAGCATGATCACTAAAAGTTGTAAAAATATAATTAATATCCTTCATAAAATTCCTTAACCCTTCATTTACTAAAACCAGATCTATCCGTGTCTGTTTCAACTCCCCTAAAACCACCTGCCTTCTAGAAAAACCTCTCTTATTCGGGTTCTCGTCTCTCCATATATCAATCAGACTGTTTTCACACATAATCTTCCTTAAAACCCCTCTCGATACGTCATTTCTAAAAATAGCTCCCCTTGACATATCTAATCTATCCATTTTAACATTAAAATCCCCAACTAAAATACAGTTACCCTTGCACCATTTCCCTAATTCTAAAAATAAATTCTTTCGCTCTATCTCATTATTCGGCGCATAAATATTTATAATCCTAAAAACCCTATTCATATATTCAAAATCCAAAATTAAAATCCTCCCATTATTATCATTATATATCTTCTTCACATTTTCTACTACATCCTTCCTTAATAAAATTGCAACCCCACTTGAATTCCCTCTGCCATTGTTTACATAAATAAAATCCCTCCATATTTTTTTTACTTCTAAAACACAAACATTATCCCAGTGTGTTTCTTGAATACATAAAATATCTGAATTCTTCATTTGGACTATTCTATTAAATTTACCCATTGTTCTCAAACCATTTGCATTTATTGACATTATATTGACCATTCTAATAAATAATAAAATAATAAAATATAATTTCATTATCCTCTACCTGTTATCCAGTTTCTTCCTTCTTCCACCCTTTCTCTCCCCTTTTCGCCACCGCTTTCCTCTTCCTGTATCCTTCCCTCGTTCTTTCCATCATTTGCCCATCATCCGTGTCCGATATCTCCTCCAAGTCCATGTTATCCAGCCAACTCCCACTCTTGGCATCCACCTCCGCTGTGCTCCCCGTGCTCATCGCCGTCTCTGGTATTGTCATCAACTCCATAACCCCCTCCATTTCTTCACCCCCCACGCTACTTGTTAGTGCTGAGCTTTCCCCCAAAACCTGTGAGTCCCCCGTGCTTCCCCCCAGTCCACTCCCCCCCTCCTCCTGAAAACTCCCTCTTCTTATTTCTGAGTCCATACTACTCCCAATTTCATTTATCTTCTGGTCCTTCTTCCTTCTTGCTTCCCGTCTCTCCACCTTCCACCACGTCCTCTCCTCCATCTTCTTCTCCTTCTTGCGACAATACCACTGCTTCCTCGAATATTGTTTGACTCCCCTCTTCAGCCCCAACCTCTCCACAGTTGCACTCCGCCAATCTCTTTCTGCATCCACCACACAAATTCCTTTCCTTCTCTCCATCACATTCTCTCGCATAGTGTCCTTGATTGCCACACTTAAAACACTTAAATTCCGGGCAGTCTTTTACTATGTGCCCGGGTTGGATACACATACGGCACACTCTGACCTGTTTGTCGTGAATGACCCTGAAATATTCTGCTCCCTCCAACGTCTCAATTCTTGTAGAATAAGGTAATGATGTCACTTTTTCTGTGAACTTGACCTTGCAGAAACGTGTCCCGTCAACCACCTCCGTTCCTGGCCAAACTCTCCTCCTTATCTCCGAGACGGCCGTCACTCCCCAGCTACTCAGCTTGCTCAGTATCACACCATCTTCTACGTATACTGGGAGATTCATAAAAGACACCACCAATTCCTTCACATTAATATCTCTCGCCAGAATCCTTGTGTCCTTTATTCGCAATCCATCCATTAACCGTTCTTTTCCTCTTTCATTTCTCATCGTAATTTCATAATTCTTTTCTCCTTTCATTCGGCATCCCACCACCTCTCCACACACCTCCTTAATTGCTCTTAGTAGTTCCATTGTCGTCACTTTGTCTTCTCCTTCCAACTTAATTGCCACCGTGTATTCTTTTCCATATTTCATTCCTTCGTTATCTTCATTTTTCTTCCGTTGCGCCTTTTCGTTGTCTTTGTCCATTCCGTTTGTCTTTTCCATGTTGTCCGTCATAGTAAAAAAATAAATCCAAAAAACCTCTCCCCCAAGCAGAAAAAACTGCAAGGGGGAAGACTAACCCAACTTTAAACTATTCAACTAAAGAAAATAATAAATTATATTGCAAAAACCAATTAATTTAAACAAAAATAGCTCTCGAGCAAACACTCTCCAGCAAACACTCACTCACAGCTCAGACACTCGCACCTGTCGTCACTTCTCCAATCAGGAAATGCGTATTCAGGCTGGTATGGCCGTAAGCGAAGGGAACTCTCTTGGTACACTATATAAAGTCAATGTGCCGCTCATTCATCGGGAGACAGAGAAATGTCCACGTTGTGACACACTGACAAAGCTCAAACCTTGCTTACATTTCCTTTCCAGCCCATATATTTCACTCTTGTGGGGGGCATATCCTATGTTCACACTTATGACAACTTCATGGACTAGGGCCCTATATAATACGGCACGCCCACACGGAATCACGGAATCCAGACTTTAAACCGAAATTCAACAATATTCAAAAATGTTTTGAACTAAGGAGGAAATCAACTAAATCCTTTCAACTTGTTAGAAAATGCATTCATTTGCCCAAGAGAATCATTAGACATCATCAACAAAATGCATCAGTGATTCGTATTTCCACGCAACTTTCAGAAACAGCACAGGACTGCCCAGTTTCTGTGCGCATGCGTGCGGAGCGCGCGCAGGTCTACACTTTGTGTAGCCGTTAGCGTTGAGGCTAATGATTACCTTCTTCTGGTAGAGAAGGAAAGGCTTCCCACAAAAACCTTCTCAATGAAATGTTAACTGCAAAGTAGCCTATGCCAGCTTGGCAGAATTATATCATCATTATTTGCATCCATCCAGTGGCCATTTGTTTTGCAAACTCCGCAATCACATGAGCGCTACAGCAACACCGCTTAACCAAACAAAGGTCTCTTCCTGGCGCACACTTGCGTTTAAAGGGTAACTACACCCCAAAATCGATATGTCTTCAATTTTTCCCAGACCTCAAAAGTGGTCTCCTGCTAGGGTTTTAAATGTTGTCGTGGACATAGAACATCCAATCGTGTTATATTTCGATTAAAAAGGTGTGCTTTTGAGAGCGCAAACCTGGAGAAGCAGGGATAAACGGTAAACCGGGAAATGTAAACGGAGGAGAGGTTGGAATTTTTTTTTTTTGGGGGGGGGGGGGTCAGGCAAAACATTGAAGGGATTTTACAGGGCCCTAATGGATGACAGACATTGACAGTCTAAAAACAAATGCTGAATGTAGTGCCTACATTTCGAGGGAAACGCACTGTCCATGATTGGATTTGATCAGGGCAGGGCAGCACTAACAAACTGCATGTAGTCCAATAAAAAGACACAACATTATTAGGGCGATAAATAAAAGGCAGTTGCTCCACGCATGACACAAGAGTACCCTCTACTGGAGCAAAAAGCTTACAGCACCTGGTATTCCCAGGCGGTCTCCCATCCAAGTACTAACCAGGCCCGACCCTGCTTAGCTTCCGAGATCGGACGAGATCGGACGAGATCGGGCGTATTCAGGCTGGTATGGCCGTAAGCGAAGGGAACTCTCTTGGTACACTATATATCAATGTGCCGCTCATTCATCGGGAGACAGAGAAATGTCCACGTTGTGACACACTGACAAAGCTCAAACCTTGCTTACATTTCCTTTCCAGCCCATATATTTCACTCTTGTGGGGGGGGGGGGGCATATCCTATGTTCACACTTATGATAACTTCATGGACTAGGGCCCTATATAATACGGCGCGCCCACACGGAATCACGGAATCCAGACTTTAAACCGAAATTCAACAATATTCAAAAATGTTTTGAACTAAGGAGGAAATCAACTAAATCCTTTCAACTTGTTAGAAAATGCATTCATTTGCCCAAGAGAATCATTAGACATCATCAACAAAATGCATCAGTGATTCCTATTTCCACGCAACTTTCAGAAACAGCACAGGACTGCCCAGTTTCTGTGCGCATGCGTGCGGAGCGCGCGCAGGTCTACACTTTGTGTAGCCGTTAGCGTTGAGGCTAATGATTACCTTCTTCTGGTAGAGAAGGAAAGGCTTCCCACAAAAACCTTCTCAATGAAATGTTAACTGCAAAGTAGCCTATGCCAGCTTGGCAGAATTATATCATCATTATTTGCATCCATCCAGTGGCCATTTGTTTTGCAAACTCCGCAATCACATGAGCGCTACAGCAACACCGCTTAACCAAACAAAGGTCTCTTCCTGGCGCACACTTGCGTTTAAAGGGTAACTACACCCCAAAATCGATATGTCTTCAATTTTTCCCAGACCTCAAAAGTGGTCTCCTGCTAGGGTTTTAAATGTTGTCGTGGACATAGAACATCCAATCGTGTTATATTTCGATTAAAAAGGTGTGCTTTTGAGAGCGCAAACCTGGAGAAGCAGGGATAAACGGTAAACCGGGAAATGTAAACGGAGGAGAGGTTGGAATTTTTTTTGGGGGGGGGGGGGGGGGGGGTCAGGCAAAACATTGAAGGGATTTTACAGGGCCCTAATGGACGACAGACATTGACAGTCTAAAAACAAATGCTGAATGTAGTGCCTACATTTCGAGGGAAACGCACTGTCCATGATTGGATTTGATCAGGGCAGGGCAGCACTAACAAACTGCATGTAGTCCAATAAAAAGACACAACATTATTAGGGCGATAAATAAAAGGCAGTTGCTCCACGCATGACACAAGAGTACCCTCTACTGGAGCAAAAAGCTTACAGCACCTGGTATTCCCAGGCGGTCTCCCATCCAAGTACTAACCAGGCCCGACCCTGCTTAGCTTCCGAGATCGGACGAGATCGGGCGTATTTTTTTTTTTTTTTTTTTTTTTTTTTTTTTTTTTATTATGAAAAATCGTACAATATTTGCAACATTCAGTCAGTAATAATTAAGGATGAACAATTCACCCTTTTAATAACATCAGAAGAGTAATAGAAGAAAACCAATTTAAAACACAGTCATTCACTAATTCCAATTAATAATTAAATGCAAGTTTCCCATTTGACATTATTTCAATAAAAGTACTCCCCCACACAAACAGTTTTTCAAAATTTCCTCCCCCGTATTTATATATTATCTCTGTATCATTTTCTAAAGTCCTCCTAAAAAGACCTTCCACACTCACACATTTCCCTTCATAATGACCCATATTCCTTCTTTGTCTTACAGCATATCTAGCATGACTTAAAACATAATTAACCAAATTAAAATTCAAAACTTTACTTTTCCCATTAATACCAAAAAGAAAGAATCTCCTCCATTCCACCCCATTAAAAATCTCCTCCCCCCAATGTTTTACTAAAAGCCCTTTTAAAAACTCATGAAAATCTTTTAACCTGCTACATTCAACGAAAAAGTGCATAAAATGTTCCACCCCCGTACCACAAATATCACATTCTCTTTTAATATCCCTATTTATTTGATGCAAAACCACATTTGTAAAAATCCTATTATGTTTCAATTTAAAATCATTGTCTTCACACTCTATAGAATTATATTTTACATTTACATTCTTCCATATTGATTTCACATCCATATTTGCAAACACCCTTGACCACACTTTTTCCGATGCAGGAACTTTTATCTCTTTTAAAATACATTTACTATAAACCATTTTAACTTTTAACCCTGATAAATCATGTTTCTCCCCATTACTTTCACAATATAAAACCGGTAAACCCCTAGATCTTTTAGCCACCTCTTTATTTATTAAAATCACCCACTCCCCAGGAATACATCCTAATATTTTCTTGTACATATTCTCCACTGTAGTTTTACTAATCTCTTCATCTATTTCAACCACATTATCATATATTGCCTGCAACGGAAGGAACCCAGGAATTACCTCATATACTATGTCACCTATCTGCCTCATCCCAGCCCTCATAAAGTATTTACAAAACAACGTCATATCTTTAGACTTGATCTTTGGATTTAAAAATATCGGCTGATTTAAAATGTTTTCTAAGATGGTACATTCATAAGAAATATTTGGTAAAAATTGCCCCCAAGCCCCAAACACTTCTTTATAAAACAACGGTATATTTTCTAACATTTCCTGTTTCACACACATCAATAAACCATTATCCCCAATCCTCCCAACCTTATTCAAATACTCTTTAAAAAACCTTTTCCACCCATAATCCAATTCACCATATAAATATTTCCTTACCATTTTCACTCTTATTGCTATTTTCCTTACCCTTAAATCCACCAACTTCAAACCCCCCTCCTCATAACCTGCAATCAAAGTTTTAAAAGCTATTTTCACCCCCTTCCCGTCCCATAAAAAATCAACTAAGATCTTATTCATTTCAGATAAAACCCATTCTGGCATATCCAAAACATTCATTACATAAATAAAAATTGACATCAACAAGGAATTTATCACAATGACTTTCCCTTTTAACTTCAAAGACCTCCCCCTCCACATATTTACTACCTTCCTAACTTTATTTATCACACCACTCCATGTCAAATCCCTAGCTTCTATTTCATTCACCCCTAAAAACACTCCTAACACCTTAAAATAATCTTTTACCACCTTAAAAGTAAAATTCCCCTCATTAATCTTCCCAATATACATTACAACTGACTTCTCCATATTAACCTTTGCCCCTGATGCTTGTCCATATACTTTAAAACACTCCATCACCCTTTTTACACTTCCCTCATCTCTAACTGTTATAGTGGTATCATCTGCGTATTGATGAATCAAACTAAAACCTCCTTGTGGAGTCTGTACACAATTTATAAGATGATCTTTTTTTAAAAATGCTGCTAAAGGTTCCACCGATAAAACAAATAATAAAGCTGATAAAGGGCATCCCTGTCTCACAGATCTCTCAAGAATAAAAGAATCAGTTAAAACCCCATTACACTTCACCCTACTTTTTGCCTTCTTATATAATAATTTTATCCATCCTATTATTCTATTACCAAAACCATATTTATCCATTACCCTAAACATAAAATCATGCTCTACCCTATCAAAGGCTTTATTTAAATCTATGCTTAAAACTATTCCCCCCATCTTATCATGATTCATTTTATTTATCACATCTCTAATCGTATTAATTGTATCGGCAATATCTCTACCAGGCACACTATAATTCTGTGTAGGTGCTATAATATCATTTAAAACTTGCTTCATTCTATTTGCCAGGATCTTAGCTAAAATCTTATAATCCGAATTTAACAAACTAATTGGCCTATAATTCTCCAGTTTCAATTTGCTCCCCTTATTTTTATATAAAATCGTTATCAGCCCTGTCACCATAGATTCTGAAACACTATTATTATCCTCCATATATTGATAAACTTCCAATAAAATAGGTGCTAAAAAACTTTCATATACTTTATAAAATTCTGCAATTATTCCATCCACACCAGGACTCTTATTTACTTGTAACCCCCTAATCGCATCTTTAACTTCATTCACTGTTATCTTCCCATCACACATTTGTTTATCCTCTACATTAATTTGCACATCCACACTATTCAATATCTCCTTTACACACCCCTCATCCACCTCCCCTTTCTTAAATAAATCCTTATAAAAATTCTGCACTGTTTCTAATATCTCTACATAATCATTAACAACTTCACCCTTTACATTTTCAATCTCTCTAATATATGTTCTCCTCTGTTTATTCTTCTCTAAACCAAGAAAAAATGAAGTACATTTCTCCCCCTCTAAAACATACTTTGCCCTACTTCTTATAATTGCACCCTTACACTTATCTATTTCATATTTACTCAATTTTGCTTTTAAATCTAAAAACGTTTCTACATTATAATTAGGTTCACTGTCACACTTCCCCATTTCTTCATCCAATCTAGCCCTCAACTCATTTTCTTCTCTTTTCATCCTTCCTCGCTTTTTCCTTGCATATCTTATACTAAAAACTTTTATTTTTTCCTTAACCTTGTCCCACCATAAACACTTATCATTCTCTTTCCGCTTATCCTCTATTTCACATGCTATCAAAGATTTAAGGTGTTTCCCATATTCCTCATCTTCTAAATACCCTGCATTCATACACCATATCCCACCCCCTGTTCTTTCCTCATCTAAACCCACTGAAAATGTTAAACCTGCATGATCACTAAAAGTTGTAAAAACATACTTAATAGCTTTCATAAAATTCCTCAAACCTTCTTTTACTAAAACCAGATCAATCCTAGTTTGTTTCAAAACCCCTAAAACCACCTGCCTTCTAGAAAATTCTCTTTTGTCTGGATTTTCCTCTCTCCACATATCAATCATTCCTTTTTCTAACATCATCTTCTTTAAAACCCCCCTAGATACATCACTTCTAAAAATAGCTCCCCTTGTCATATCCAGTCTATCCATTTTAATATTAAAATCCCCAACTACAATACAGTTCCCCTCACACCATTTCCCTAATTCTAAAAATAAATCTTTGCGCTCTATTTCAGTATTAGGAGCATAAATATTTATAATTCTAAAAACCATATTCATATATTCAAAATCTAAAATTAAAATCCTCCCGTTATTATCATTATATATATGTTTCACATTCTCTACTACATCCTTCCTCAATAAAATTGCAACACCACTTGAATTCCCCCTACCATTGTTAACAAAAATAAAATCTCTCCATATTTTTCTTACTTCTAAAATACATACGTTGTCCCAATGTGTTTCTTGAAGACATAAAATATCGGAATTCTCCATTTTTACAATTCTTTGAAATTTTTCCATTGTTCTTAAACCGTTTGCATTGATTGACATAAAATTAACCATTCCAATAAATAGTAAAAATAATACATATTTTCTCATTTACCTCTATCTGTTGTCATGTTTTCTTCCTTTTCTATCCTTTTTCGCCTCCGCCACCGCTTTCCTCTTCCTGTAGCCCTCCCATTTTCTGTCAATCTGTTCCATGTCATCTGAATCTGAAATGGATTCTAAATCCATCTCTTCCACGTAACTTAAACTCTTCTTTCTAGTGCCTGTTGTGCTTTCTGTATCCATTTGCGTTTCCTGTATTATTGTCAGCATCTCACTCCCCTCCACTTCACCTTCTTCCGAGGCACCCACATAGCCCGAGGTCCCCCCCAAAATCTGTGAGTCCCCAGTTCCTCCACCCAGCCCACTCCCCCCCTCCTCCTGAAAGCTCCCTCTTCTTATTGCTGAGTCCATACTGCTCCCTATTTCATTCGTCTTCTGTTCGATCTTCTCCCTTCTTGCGTTCTCCGTCTCTCCACCCTCCACCACGTCCTCTCCTCCATCATCTTCTTCTGGTCTCGGTGATACATCAGTCTCCACAAAGAGATCCTGGCTCCTCTCCTCATTCACAACCTCTCCACAGTTGCACTCGTCAGTTCTCATGCGACATCCTTCGCAAAATGCCCTTTCCTTTCCACCTACACATTCTCTTGCATAATGCCCTTGCTTCCCACACTTATAACATTTGAATTCAGGGCAGTCCTTCAAAATGTGACCAGGCTGAATACAGAGCCTACAAACTCTGACCTGCTTGTCATGAATGACTCTAAAGTACTCTCCTCCTTCAAGTGTGTCAAACCTTGTAGAGTACGGCAATGATTTCACAGTGTCCGTAAATTTCACTTTGCAGTATCTTGTTCCATCTGCTATCTCCGTCCCTGGCCAAACTCTCCTCCTGATTTCAGAGACTGCTGATACACCCCAGCTACCTAGCTTGGCCAATATAGCGTTGTCTTCCATATACACAGGCAAATTCATAAAAGAGACTATAAGTTCATTGGAAACCATGTCTCTTGCCATAATTCTTGTTTCTTTAATCATAAATCCATCCATTAAGCGCTCTTTTCCTTTTCCATTTCTCATCGTGACCTCATACTTTCTTTCTCCTTTTACTCTACATCCCACCACCTCTCCACACACCTCTTTAATCGCACGTAGTAATTCCATCGTCGTGACCCTATCTTCTCCCATCAACTCCACTGCCACCGTAAATTCTTTGCCATATTTCATCTCTCCTTCATCTCCATTTTTCTTCCGTTGAGCATTTTCTTTGTCTTTGTCCGTTCCATTAGCCATTGCCATGTTGTCCGTCATTGTAAAAAACCTTAACCCAAAAAACTCTCCCCCAAGCAGCAAAACTGCAAAGGGGGAAAAAACGAACCAAACTTAAACTTGTTCAAATGCCAAAAATCTAAATTATACTTCAAAAAACGTTGAAAATAACCAAAAAAGCTCTCAAGCAAACAAACACTCACTCACTCACGACTTAATTACCAACACCTGTCTCACTTTCCAAACAGGAAGTGCTCACTCAGGCTGGTATGGCCGTAAGCGAAGGGAACTCTCTTGGTACACTATATAAAGTCAATGTGCCGCTCATTCATCGGGAGACAGAGAAATGTCCACGTTGTGACACACTGACAAAGCTCAAACCTTGCTTACATTTCCTTTCCAGCCCATATATTTCACTCTTGTGGGGGGGGGGGGGGGGCATATCCTATGTTCACACTTATGACAACTTCATGGACTAGGGCCCTATATAATACGGCGCGCCCACACGGAATCACGGAATCCAGACTTTAAACCGAAATTCAACAATATTCAAAAATGTTTTGAACTAAGGAGGAAATCAACTAAATCCTTTCAACTTGTTAGAAAATGCATTCATTTGCCCAAGAGAATCATTAGACATCATCAACAAAATGCATCAGTGATTCCTATTTCCACGCAACTTTCAGAAACAGCACAGGACTGCCCAGTTTCTGTGCGCATGCGTGCGGAGCGCGCGCAGGTCTACACTTTGTGTAGCCGTTAGCGTTGAGGCTAATGATTACCTTCTTCTGGTAGAGAAGGAAAGGCTTCCCACAAAAACCTTCTCAATGAAATGTTAACTGCAAAGTAGCCTATGCCAGCTTGGCAGAATTATATCATCATTATTTGCATCCATCCAGTGGCCATTTGTTTTGCAAACTCCGCAATCACATGAGCGCTACAGCAACACCGCTTAACCAAACAAAGGTCTCTTCCTGGCGCACACTTGCGTTTAAAGGGTAACTACACCCCAAAATCGATATGTCTTCAATTTTTCCCAGACCTCAAAAGTGGTCTCCTGCTAGGGTTTTAAATGTTGTCGTGGACATAGAACATCCAATCGTGTTATATTTCGATTAAAAAGGTGTGCTTTTGAGAGCGCAAACCTGGAGAAGCAGGGATAAACGGTAAACCGGGAAATGTAAACGGAGGAGAGGTTGGAATTTTTTTTTGGGGGGGGGGGGGGGGGGGGTCAGGCAAAACATTGAAGGGATTTTACAGGGCCCTAATGGACGACAGACATTGACAGTCTAAAAACAAATGCTGAATGTAGTGCCTACATTTCGAGGGAAACGCACTGTCCATGATTGGATTTGATCAGGGCAGGGCAGCACTAACAAACTGCATGTAGTCCAATAAAAAGACACAACATTATTAGGGCGATAAATAAAAGGCAGTTGCTCCACGCATGACACAAGAGTACCCTCTACTGGAGCAAAAAGCTTACAGCACCTGGTATTCCCAGGCGGTCTCCCATCCAAGTACTAACCAGGCCCGACCCTGCTTAGCTTCCGAGATCGGACGAGATCGGGCGTATTTTTTTTTTTTTTTTTTTTTTTTTATTATGAAAAATCGTACAATATTTGCAACATTCAGTCAGTAATAATTAAGGATGAACAATTCACCCTTTTAATAACATCAGAAGAGTAATAGAAGAAAACCAATTTAAAACACAGTCATTCACTAATTCCAATTAATAATTAAATGCAAGTTTCCCATTTGACATTATTTCAATAAAAGTACTCCCCCACACAAACAGTTTTTCAAAATTTCCTCCCCCGTATTTATATATTATCTCTGTATCATTTTCTAAAGTCCTCCTAAAAAGACCTTCCACACTCACACATTTCCCTTCATAATGACCCATATTCCTTCTTTGTCTTACAGCATATCTAGCATGACTTAAAACATAATTAACCAAATTAAAATTCAAAACTTTACTTTTCCCATTAATACCAAAAAGAAAGAATCTCCTCCATTCCACCCCATTAAAAATCTCCTCCCCCCAATGTTTTACTAAAAGCCCTTTTAAAAACTCATGAAAATCTTTTAACCTGCTACATTCAACGAAAAAGTGCATAAAATGTTCCACCCCCGTACCACAAATATCACATTCTCTTTTAATATCCCTATTTATTTGATGCAAAACCACATTTGTAAAAATCCTATTATGTTTCAATTTAAAATCATTGTCTTCACACTCTATAGAATTATATTTTACATTTACATTCTTCCATATTGATTTCACATCCATATTTGCAAACACCCTTGACCACACTTTTTCCGATGCAGGAACTTTTATCTCTTTTAAAATACATTTACTATAAACCATTTTAACTTTTAACCCTGATAAATCATGTTTCTCCCCATTACTTTCACAATATAAAACCGGTAAACCCCTAGATCTTTTAGCCACCTCTTTATTTATTAAAATCACCCACTCCCCAGGAATACATCCTAATATTTTCTTGTACATATTCTCCACTGTAGTTTTACTAATCTCTTCATCTATTTCAACCACATTATCATATATTGCCTGCAACGGAAGGAACCCAGGAATTACCTCATATACTATGTCACCTATCTGCCTCATCCCAGCCCTCATAAAGTATTTACAAAACAACGTCATATCTTTAGACTTGATCTTTGGATTTAAAAATATCGGCTGATTTAAAATGTTTTCTAAGATGGTACATTCATAAGAAATATTTGGTAAAAATTGCCCCCAAGCCCCAAACACTTCTTTATAAAACAACGGTATATTTTCTAACATTTCCTGTTTCACACACATCAATAAACCATTATCCCCAATCCTCCCAACCTTATTCAAATACTCTTTAAAAAACCTTTTCCACCCATAATCCAATTCACCATATAAATATTTCCTTACCATTTTCACTCTTATTGCTATTTTCCTTACCCTTAAATCCACCAACTTCAAACCCCCCTCCTCATAACCTGCAATCAAAGTTTTAAAAGCTATTTTCACCCCCTTCCCGTCCCATAAAAAATCAACTAAGATCTTATTCATTTCAGATAAAACCCATTCTGGCATATCCAAAACATTCATTACATAAATAAAAATTGACATCAACAAGGAATTTATCACAATGACTTTCCCTTTTAACTTCAAAGACCTCCCCCTCCACATATTTACTACCTTCCTAACTTTATTTATCACACCACTCCATGTCAAATCCCTAGCTTCTATTTCATTCACCCCTAAAAACACTCCTAACACCTTAAAATAATCTTTTACCACCTTAAAAGTAAAATTCCCCTCATTAATCTTCCCAATATACATTACAACTGACTTCTCCATATTAACCTTTGCCCCTGATGCTTGTCCATATACTTTAAAACACTCCATCACCCTTTTTACACTTCCCTCATCTCTAACTGTTATAGTGGTATCATCTGCGTATTGATGAATCAAACTAAAACCTCCTTGTGGAGTCTGTACACAATTTATAAGATGATCTTTTTTTAAAAATGCTGCTAAAGGTTCCACCGATAAAACAAATAATAAAGCTGATAAAGGGCATCCCTGTCTCACAGATCTCTCAAGAATAAAAGAATCAGTTAAAACCCCATTACACTTCACCCTACTTTTTGCCTTCTTATATAATAATTTTATCCATCCTATTATTCTATTACCAAAACCATATTTATCCATTACCCTAAACATAAAATCATGCTCTACCCTATCAAAGGCTTTATTTAAATCTATGCTTAAAACTATTCCCCCCATCTTATCATGATTCATTTTATTTATCACATCTCTAATCGTATTAATTGTATCGGCAATATCTCTACCAGGCACACTATAATTCTGTGTAGGTGCTATAATATCATTTAAAACTTGCTTCATTCTATTTGCCAGGATCTTAGCTAAAATCTTATAATCCGAATTTAACAAACTAATTGGCCTATAATTCTCCAGTTTCAATTTGCTCCCCTTATTTTTATATAAAATCGTTATCAGCCCTGTCACCATAGATTCTGAAACACTATTATTATCCTCCATATATTGATAAACTTCCAATAAAATAGGTGCTAAAAAACTTTCATATACTTTATAAAATTCTGCAATTATTCCATCCACACCAGGACTCTTATTTACTTGTAACCCCCTAATCGCATCTTTAACTTCATTCACTGTTATCTTCCCATCACACATTTGTTTATCCTCTACATTAATTTGCACATCCACACTATTCAATATCTCCTTTACACACCCCTCATCCACCTCCCCTTTCTTAAATAAATCCTTATAAAAATTCTGCACTGTTTCTAATATCTCTACATAATCATTAACAACTTCACCCTTTACATTTTCAATCTCTCTAATATATGTTCTCCTCTGTTTATTCTTCTCTAAACCAAGAAAAAATGAAGTACATTTCTCCCCCTCTAAAACATACTTTGCCCTACTTCTTATAATTGCACCCTTACACTTATCTATTTCATATTTACTCAATTTTGCTTTTAAATCTAAAAACGTTTCTACATTATAATTAGGTTCACTGTCACACTTCCCCATTTCTTCATCCAATCTAGCCCTCAACTCATTTTCTTCTCTTTTCATCCTTCCTCGCTTTTTCCTTGCATATCTTATACTAAAAACTTTTATTTTTTCCTTAACCTTGTCCCACCATAAACACTTATCATTCTCTTTCCGCTTATCCTCTATTTCACATGCTATCAAAGATTTAAGGTGTTTCCCATATTCCTCATCTTCTAAATACCCTGCATTCATACACCATATCCCACCCCCTGTTCTTTCCTCATCTAAACCCACTGAAAATGTTAAACCTGCATGATCACTAAAAGTTGTAAAAACATACTTAATAGCTTTCATAAAATTCCTCAAACCTTCTTTTACTAAAACCAGATCAATCCTAGTTTGTTTCAAAACCCCTAAAACCACCTGCCTTCTAGAAAATTCTCTTTTGTCTGGATTTTCCTCTCTCCACATATCAATCATTCCTTTTTCTAACATCATCTTCTTTAAAACCCCCCTAGATACATCACTTCTAAAAATAGCTCCCCTTGTCATATCCAGTCTATCCATTTTAATATTAAAATCCCCAACTACAATACAGTTCCCCTCACACCATTTCCCTAATTCTAAAAATAAATCTTTGCGCTCTATTTCAGTATTAGGAGCATAAATATTTATAATTCTAAAAACCATATTCATATATTCAAAATCTAAAATTAAAATCCTCCCGTTATTATCATTATATATATGTTTCACATTCTCTACTACATCCTTCCTCAATAAAATTGCAACACCACTTGAATTCCCCCTACCATTGTTAACAAAAATAAAATCTCTCCATATTTTTCTTACTTCTAAAATACATACGTTGTCCCAATGTGTTTCTTGAAGACATAAAATATCGGAATTCTCCATTTTTACAATTCTTTGAAATTTTTCCATTGTTCTTAAACCGTTTGCATTGATTGACATAAAATTAACCATTCCAATAAATAGTAAAAATAATACATATTTTCTCATTTACCTCTATCTGTTGTCATGTTTTCTTCCTTTTCTATCCTTTTTCGCCTCCGCCACCGCTTTCCTCTTCCTGTAGCCCTCCCATTTTCTGTCAATCTGTTCCATGTCATCTGAATCTGAAATGGATTCTAAATCCATCTCTTCCACGTAACTTAAACTCTTCTTTCTAGTGCCTGTTGTGCTTTCTGTATCCATTTGCGTTTCCTGTATTATTGTCAGCATCTCACTCCCCTCCACTTCACCTTCTTCCGAGGCACCCACATAGCCCGAGGTCCCCCCCAAAATCTGTGAGTCCCCAGTTCCTCCACCCAGCCCACTCCCCCCCTCCTCCTGAAAGCTCCCTCTTCTTATTGCTGAGTCCATACTGCTCCCTATTTCATTCGTCTTCTGTTCGATCTTCTCCCTTCTTGCGTTCTCCGTCTCTCCACCCTCCACCACGTCCTCTCCTCCATCATCTTCTTCTGGTCTCGGTGATACATCAGTCTCCACAAAGAGATCCTGGCTCCTCTCCTCATTCACAACCTCTCCACAGTTGCACTCGTCAGTTCTCATGCGACATCCTTCGCAAAATGCCCTTTCCTTTCCACCTACACATTCTCTTGCATAATGCCCTTGCTTCCCACACTTATAACATTTGAATTCAGGGCAGTCCTTCAAAATGTGACCAGGCTGAATACAGAGCCTACAAACTCTGACCTGCTTGTCATGAATGACTCTAAAGTACTCTCCTCCTTCAAGTGTGTCAAACCTTGTAGAGTACGGCAATGATTTCACAGTGTCCGTAAATTTCACTTTGCAGTATCTTGTTCCATCTGCTATCTCCGTCCCTGGCCAAACTCTCCTCCTGATTTCAGAGACTGCTGATACACCCCAGCTACCTAGCTTGGCCAATATAGCGTTGTCTTCCATATACACAGGCAAATTCATAAAAGAGACTATAAGTTCATTGGAAACCATGTCTCTTGCCATAATTCTTGTTTCTTTAATCATAAATCCATCCATTAAGCGCTCTTTTCCTTTTCCATTTCTCATCGTGACCTCATACTTTCTTTCTCCTTTTACTCTACATCCCACCACCTCTCCACACACCTCTTTAATCGCACGTAGTAATTCCATCGTCGTGACCCTATCTTCTCCCATCAACTCCACTGCCACCGTAAATTCTTTGCCATATTTCATCTCTCCTTCATCTCCATTTTTCTTCCGTTGAGCATTTTCTTTGTCTTTGTCCGTTCCATTAGCCATTGCCATGTTGTCCGTCATTGTAAAAAACCTTAACCCAAAAAACTCTCCCCCAAGCAGCAAAACTGCAAAGGGGGAAAAAACGAACCAAACTTAAACTTGTTCAAATGCCAAAAATCTAAATTATACTTCAAAAAACGTTGAAAATAACCAAAAAAGCTCTCAAGCAAACAAACACTCACTCACTCACGACTTAATTACCAACACCTGTCTCACTTTCCAAACAGGAAGTGCTCACTCAGGCTGGTATGGCCGTAAGCGAAGGGAACTCTCTTGGTACACTATATAAAGTCAATGTGCCGCTCATTCATCGGGAGACAGAGAAATGTCCACGTTGTGACACACTGACAAAGCTCAAACCTTGCTTACATTTCCTTTCCAGCCCATATATTTCACTCTTGTGGGGGGGGGGGGGGGGGGCATATCCTATGTTCACACTTATGACAACTTCATGGACTAGGGCCCTATATAATACGGCGCGCCCACACGGAATCACGGAATCCAGACTTTAAACCGAAATTCAACAATATTCAAAAATGTTTTGAACTAAGGAGGAAATCAACTAAATCCTTTCAACTTGTTAGAAAATGCATTCATTTGCCCAAGAGAATCATTAGACATCATCAACAAAATGCATCAGTGATTCCTATTTCCACGCAACTTTCAGAAACAGCACAGGACTGCCCAGTTTCTGTGCGCATGCGTGCGGAGCGCGCGCAGGTCTACACTTTGTGTAGCCGTTAGCGTTGAGGCTAATGATTACCTTCTTCTGGTAGAGAAGGAAAGGCTTCCCACAAAAACCTTCTCAATGAAATGTTAACTGCAAAGTAGCCTATGCCAGCTTGGCAGAATTATATCATCATTATTTGCATCCATCCAGTGGCCATTTGTTTTGCAAACTCCGCAATCACATGAGCGCTACAGCAACACCGCTTAACCAAACAAAGGTCTCTTCCTGGCGCACACTTGCGTTTAAAGGGTAACTACACCCCAAAATCGATATGTCTTCAATTTTTCCCAGACCTCAAAAGTGGTCTCCTGCTAGGGTTTTAAATGTTGTCGTGGACATAGAACATCCAATCGTGTTATATTTCGATTAAAAAGGTGTGCTTTTGAGAGCGCAAACCTGGAGAAGCAGGGATAAACGGTAAACCGGGAAATGTAAACGGAGGAGAGGTTGGAATTTTTTTTTGGGGGGGGGGGGGGGGGGGGGGGTCAGGCAAAACATTGAAGGGATTTTACAGGGCCCTAATGGACGACAGACATTGACAGTCTAAAAACAAATGCTGAATGTAGTGCCTACATTTCGAGGGAAACGCACTGTCCATGATTGGATTTGATCAGGGCAGGGCAGCACTAACAAACTGCATGTAGTCCAATAAAAAGACACAACATTATTAGGGCGATAAATAAAAGGCAGTTGCTCCACGCATGACACAAGAGTACCCTCTACTGGAGCAAAAAGCTTACAGCACCTGGTATTCCCAGGCGGTCTCCCATCCAAGTACTAACCAGGCCCGACCCTGCTTAGCTTCCGAGATCGGACGAGATCGGGCGTATTCAGGCTGGTATGGCCGTAAGCGAAGGGAACTCTCTTGGTACACTATATAAAGTCAATGTGCCGCTCATTCATCGGGAGACAGAGAAATGTCCACGTTGTGACACACTGACAAAGCTCAAACCTTGCTTACATTTCCTTTCCAGCCCATATATTTCACTCTTGTGGGGGGGGGGGGGGGGCATATCCTATGTTCACACTTATGACAACTTCATGGACTAGGGCCCTATATAATACGGCGCGCCCACACGGAATCACGGAATCCAGACTTTAAACCGAAATTCAACAATATTCAAAAATGTTTTGAACTAAGGAGGAAATCAACAAAATCCTTTCAACTTGTTAGAAAATGCATTCATTTGCCCAAGAGAATCATTAGACATCATCAACAAAATGCATCAGTGATTCCTATTTCCACGCAACTTTCAGAAACAGCACAGGACTGCCCAGTTTCTGTGCGCATGCGTGCGGAGCGCGCGCAGGTCTACACTTTGTGTAGCCGTTAGCGTTGAGGCTAATGATTACCTTCTTCTGGTAGAGAAGGAAAGGCTTCCCACAAAAACCTTCTCAATGAAATGTTAACTGCAAAGTAGCCTATGCCAGCTTGGCAGAATTATATCATCATTATTTGCATCCATCCAGTGGCCATTTGTTTTGCAAACTCCGCAATCACATGAGCGCTACAGCAACACCGCTTAACCAAACAAAGGTCTCTTCCTGGCGCACACTTGCGTTTAAAGGGTAACTACACCCCAAAATCGATATGTCTTCAATTTTTCCCAGACCTCAAAAGTGGTCTCCTGCTAGGGTTTTAAATGTTGTCGTGGACATAGAACATCCAATCGTGTTATATTTCGATTAAAAAGGTGTGCTTTTGAGAGCGCAAACCTGGAGAAGCAGGGATAAACGGTAAACCGGGAAATGTAAACGGAGGAGAGGTTGGAATTTTTTTTGGGGGGGGGGGGGTCAGGCAAAACATTGAAGGGATTTTACAGGGCCCTAATGGACGACAGACATTGACAGTCTAAAAACAAATGCTGAATGTAGTGCCTACATTTCGAGGGAAACGCACTGTCCATGATTGGATTTGATCAGGGCAGGGCAGCACTAACAAACTGCATGTAGTCCAATAAAAAGACACAACATTATTAGGGCGATAAATAAAAGGCAGTTGCTCCACGCATGACACAAGAGTACCCTCTACTGGAGCAAAAAGCTTACAGCACCTGGTATTCCCAGGCGGTCTCCCATCCAAGTACTAACCAGGCCCGACCCTGCTTAGCTTCCGAGATCGGACGAGATCGGGCGTATTCAGGCTGGTATGGCCGTAAGCGAAGGGAACTCTCTTGGTACACTATATAAAGTCAATGTGCCGCTCATTCATCGGGAGACAGAGAAATGTCCACGTTGTGACACACTGACAAAGCTCAAACCTTGCTTACATTTCCTTTCCAGCCCATATATTTCACTCTTGTGGGGGGGGGGGCATATCCTATGTTCACACTTATGACAACTTCATGGACTAGGGCCCTATATAATACGGCGCGCCCACACGGAATCACGGAATCCAGACTTTAAACCGAAATTCAACAATATTCAAAAATGTTTTGAACTAAGGAGGAAATCAACTAAATCCTTTCAACTTGTTAGAAAATGCATTCATTTGCCCAAGAGAATCATTAGACATCAACAAAATGCATCAGTGATTCGTATTTCCACGCAACTTTCAGAAACAGCACAGGACTGCCCAGTTTCTGTGCGCATGCGTGCGGAGCGCGCGCAGGTCTACACTTTGTGTAGCCGTTAGCGTTGAGGCTAATGATTACCTTCTTCTGGTAGAGAAGGAAAGGCTTCCCACAAAAACCTTCTCAATGAAATGTTAACTGCAAAGTAGCCTATGCCAGCTTGGCAGAATTATATCATCATTATTTGCATCCATCCAGTGGCCATTTGTTTTGCAAACTCCGCAATCACATGAGCGCTACAGCAACACCGCTTAACCAAACAAAGGTCTCTTCCTGGCGCACACTTGCGTTTAAAGGGTAACTACACCCCAAAATCGATATGTCTTCAATTTTTCCCAGACCTCAAAAGTGGTCTCCTGCTAGGGTTTTAAATGTTGTCGTGGACATAGAACATCCAATCGTGTTATATTTCGATTAAAAAGGTGTGCTTTTGAGAGCGCAAACCTGGAGAAGCAGGGATAAACGGTAAACCGGGAAATGTAAACGGAGGAGAGGTTGGAATTTTTTTTTTGGGGGGGGGGGGGGGGGGGGTCAGGCAAAACATTGAAGGGATTTTACAGGGCCCTAATGGACGACAGACATTGACAGTCTAAAAACAAATGCTGAATGTAGTGCCTACATTTCGAGGGAAACGCACTGTCCATGATTGGATTTGATCAGGGCAGGGCAGCACTAACAAACTGCATGTAGTCCAATAAAAAGACACAACATTATTAGGGCGATAAATAAAAGGCAGTTGCTCCACGCATGACACAAGAGTACCCTCTACTGGAGCAAAAAGCTTACAGCACCTGGTATTCCCAGGCGGTCTCCCATCCAAGTACTAACCAGGCCCGACCCTGCTTAGCTTCCGAGATCGGACGAGATCGGGCGTATTCAGGCTGGTATGGCCGTAAGCGAAGGGAACTCTCTTGGTACACTATATAAAGTCAATGTGCCGCTCATTCATCGGGAGACAGAGAAATGTCCACGTTGTGACACACTGACAAAGCTCAAACCTTGCTTACATTTCCTTTCCAGCCCATATATTTCACTCTTGTGGGGGGGGGGGGGGGGGCATATCCTATGTTCACACTTATGACAACTTCATGGACTAGGGCCCTATATAATACGGCGCGCCCACACGGAATCACGGAATCCAGACTTTAAACCGAAATTCAACAATATTCAAAAATGTTTTGAACTAAGGAGGAAATCAACTAAATCCTTTCAACTTGTTAGAAAATGCATTCATTTGCCCAAGAGAATCATTAGACATCATCAACAAAATGCATCAGTGATTCCTATTTCCACGCAACTTTCAGAAACAGCACAGGACTGCCCAGTTTCTGTGCGCATGCGTGCGGAGCGCGCGCAGGTCTACACTTTGTGTAGCCGTTAGCTTTGAGGCTAATGATTACCTTCTTCTGGTAGAGAAGGAAAGGCTTCCCACAAAAACCTTCTCAATGAAATGTTAACTGCAAAGTAGCCTATGCCAGCTTGGCAGAATTATATCATCATTATTTGCATCCATCCAGTGGCCATTTGTTTTGCAAACTCCGCAATCACATGAGCGCTACAGCAACACCGCTTAACCAAACAAAGGTCTCTTCCTGGCGCACACTTGCGTTTAAAGGGTAACTACACCCCAAAATCGATATGTCTTCAATTTTTCCCAGACCTCAAAAGTGGTCTCCTGCTAGGGTTTTAAATGTTGTCGTGGACATAGAACATCCAATCGTGTTATATTTCGATTAAAAAGGTGTGCTTTTGAGAGCGCAAACCTGGAGAAGCAGGGATAAACGGTAAACCGGGAAATGTAAACGGAGGAGAGGTTGGAATTTTTTTTTTGGGGGGGGGGGGGGGGGGGGGGTCAGGCAAAACATTGAAGGGATTTTACAGGGCCCTAATGGACGACAGACATTGACAGTCTAAAAACAAATGCTGAATGTAGTGCCTACATTTCGAGGGAAACGCACTGTCCATGATTGGATTTGATCAGGGCAGGGCAGCACTAACAAACTGCATGTAGTCCAATAAAAAGACACAACATTATTAGGGCGATAAATAAAAGGCAGTTGCTCCACGCATGACACAAGAGTACCCTCTACTGGAGCAAAAAGCTTACAGCACCTGGTATTCCCAGGCGGTCTCCCATCCAAGTACTAACCAGGCCCGACCCTGCTTAGCTTCCGAGATCGGACGAGATCGGGCGTATTCAGGCTGGTATGGCCGTAAGCGAAGGGAACTCTCTTGGTACACTATATAAAGTCAATGTGCCGCTCATTCATCGGGAGACAGAGAAATGTCCACGTTGTGACACACTGACAAAGCTCAAACCTTGCTTACATTTCCTTTCCAGCCCATATATTTCACTCTTGTGGGGGGGGGGGGCATATCCTATGTTCACACTTATGACAACTTCATGGACTAGGGCCCTATATAATACGGCGCGCCCACACGGAATCACGGAATCCAGACTTTAAACCGAAATTCAACAATATTCAAAAATGTTTTGAACTAAGGAGGAAATCAACTAAATCCTTTCAACTTGTTAGAAAATGCATTCATTTGCCCAAGAGAATCATTAGACATCATCAACAAAATGCATCAGTGATTCCTATTTCCACGCAACTTTCAGAAACAGCACAGGACTGCCCAGTTTCTGTGCGCATGCGTGCGGAGCGCGCGCAGGTCTACACTTTGTGTAGCCGTTAGCGTTGAGGCTAATGATTACCTTCTTCTGGTAGAGAAGGAAAGGCTTCCCACAAAAACCTTCTCAATGAAATGTTAACTGCAAAGTAGCCTATGCCAGCTTGGCAGAATTATATCATCATTATTTGCATCCATCCAGTGGCCATTTGTTTTGCAAACTCCGCAATCACATGAGCGCTACAGCAACACCGCTTAACCAAACAAAGGTCTCTTCCTGGCGCACACTTGCGTTTAAAGGGTAACTACACCCCAAAATCGATATGTCTTCAATTTTTCCCAGACCTCAAAAGTGGTCTCCTGCTAGGGTTTTAAATGTTGTCGTGGACATAGAACATCCAATCGTGTTATATTTCGATTAAAAAGGTGTGCTTTTGAGAGCGCAAACCTGGAGAAGCAGGGATAAACGGTAAACCGGGAAATGTAAACGGAGGAGAGGTTGGAATTTTTTTTTTGGGGGGGGGGGGTCAGGCAAAACATTGAAGGGATTTTACAGGGCCCTAATGGACGACAGACATTGACAGTCTAAAAACAAATGCTGAATGTAGTGCCTACATTTCAAGGGAAACGCACTGTCCATGATTGGATTTGATCAGGGCAGGGCAGCACTAACAAACTGCATGTAGTCCAATAAAAAGACACAACATTATTAGGGCGATAAATAAAAGGCAGTTGCTCCACGCATGACACAAGAGTACCCTCTACTGGAGCAAAAAGCTTACAGCACCTGGTATTCCCAGGCGGTCTCCCATCCAAGTACTAACCAGGCCCGACCCTGCTTAGCTTCCGAGATCGGACGAGATCGGGCGTATTCAGGCTGGTATGGCCGTAAGCGAAGGGAACTCTCTTGGTACACTATATAAAGTCAATGTGCCGCTCATTCATCGGGAGACAGAGAAATGTCCACGTTGTGACACACTGACAAAGCTCAAACCTTGCTTACATTTCCTTTCCAGCCCATATATTTCACTCTTGTGGGGGGGGGGGCATATCCTATGTTCACACTTATGACAACTTCATGGACTAGGGCCCTATATAATACGGCGCGCCCACACGGAATCACGGAATCCAGACTTTAAACCGAAATTCAACAATATTCAAAAATGTTTTGAACTAAGGAGGAAATCAACTAAATCCTTTCAACTTGTTAGAAAATGCATTCATTTGCCCAAGAGAATCATTAGACATCATCAACAAAATGCATCAGTGATTCCTATTTCCACGCAACTTTCAGAAACAGCACAGGACTGCCCAGTTTCTGTGCGTATGCGTGCGTGGGGGGGGGGCTGACTTCTAACAAATTCTAGTATTTCATAAGGCAGTCAATATTCAACAATTGCCTGGTTATGTATTATAGTATCATATTAGCAATTTTAGCCTTGACATGAGCACAAACAGGAAAATGACACATAAATAACATGAAAGTAGGCTATGAACATCCAAGTTTGAGGTCACTTAGCTCACACGATTATTCTCTTTTGACAACCTTAGGGGGTGCACTGTTCCTGGAGGTACTGCAATACCAGGTCGATGCGTGGAATGCACGGGGCAAGCCCCTATTCCATCTCACCGCAGTGCTGTCAGGCCGTGGCCGCCGGGACCTTAGGTGTTGTGGGGATCTCGACCCCCCTTTGCCTGGGGTCGAGGCCCCCTTTCTTCTCTACCACCCCAGGGCATCAGTGGCAACCAAAACCACTGCCTGGGTGTTGGTCTCTACCCGTTTTCCTACCAGCAGGTTGCAGGAGGACCTTCAGACGCCATATAGCATGAGCATTAGGGGGCATTCTCTTACACAGCCTTGAGGTGTGTTGGGGCATTGTGCTGTTGTAAATCAAATTATAGTCTCACTAAGCGCAAACCAGATATAATGACTTATCGCTGCAGAATGCTGTGGTAGCCATCTATGGTCATTACAATTGATGAGATACGTCAATTAATTTGTCGAATATACATTTGAAGACATTTGAATATCATTTAATATTGCATGAAATGTACAAAATTCCGCTGAACGCGTCATTCGTAAAATTCTAATGTTATATACCATAAAATTGTATTCGTGTTCGTTGAGGTAGCGTGGCCGAGTGGTCTAAGGCGCTGGATTTAGGCTCCAGTCATTTCGATGGCGTGGGTTCGAATCCCACCGCTGCCAGAAACTGTCTTTTTTTTTTCATTTTGAAAAATCTATGCAAAACGGACATTACAGACTACTTGACCTTGACGTAATTTCAACTGCAACCTTTTATGGTGTTGCTGTATGATTTGTGGATTATGCAATTGCTCCCTCATGTTGTGCATGTATCATAGTACATACAGTCTAGCATTTGAAAAAGGTTAATTAATGAGTCTTTTTCTGGAGGCAGAACTGAGTGATGTCACCTGATATAGGCAGTGGTGTAAAGTACTAAAGTAAAAATACTTTAAATACTCCTTAAGTCGTTTTTTGGGGTATCTGTACTTTACTTTACTATTTATATTTTTGCGAACTTTTACTTTTACTTCACTACATTCCTAAAGAAAATAATGTACTTTTTACTCCATACATTTTCCCTGACACCCAAAAGTACTCGTTACATTTTGACATAAATGGACCAAATCACACACATCAAGAGAACTTCCCTCTTCATCTCTACTGCCTCTGATCTGACTCACTAAACACAAATGCTTTGTTTGTAATTATGTCTGAGGTTGGAGTGTGCCCCTTGCTGTCCGTCAATAATTGTTTTACTTTAGTGCGGAGCCCCTAGTCCCACTGTACATGCCTCAGATACCTCCTTTGTCCCAACTCCCACACATGCAGTGACCACACCCAGTATAACCAGCGTGTCCAGAGATGCAACCTCTCTTATCATCACTCAGTGCCTGGGATAACCTCCACTGTACCCACACCTCACCATACGCCTCTCTGCACATTATTCCCTGAATCTATTCTACCACACCCAGAAATCTGCTCCTTTTATTCTCTGTCCCCAAAGCACTAGACTACCAGTTTTGCTAGCCTTTAGCCGTACCCTCATCCTACTCCTCCTCTGTTCCTCGGGTGATGTGGAGGCTAACCCAGGCCCTGCGTGTCCCCAGGCACTGTCATTTGGTTTCATGCATCTCAACATCAGAAGCCTCCTCCCTAAGTTTTTTTTACTCACTGCTTTAGCACACTCCGCCAACCCTGATGTCCTTGCCGTGTCTGAATCCTGGCTGAGGAAGGCCACCAACATTTCTGAGATTTCCATACCCAACTACAACGTTTTCCATCAAGATAGAACTGCCAAAGGGGGTGTAATCTACTGCAGAGATAGCTTGCAAAGTTCTGTAATACTTTCCAGGTCTTTGCCCAAACAGTTCGAGCTTCTAATTTAAAAAATGAATCTCTCCTGAAATAAGTCTCTCACTGTTGCCACCTGTTATAGACCCCCCTCAGCTCCCAGCTGTGCCCTGGACACTATATGTGAATTGATTGCCCCCCATCTGTCTTCAGAGTTCGTTCTGTTAGGTGACCTAAACTGGGATATGCTTAACACCCCAGTAGCCCTACAATCTAAGCTAGATGCCCTCAATCTCACACAAATTATCAAGGTAACCACCAGGAACAACCCTAAATCCGTAAACATGTGCACCCTCATAGATATCATCCTGACCAACTTGCCCTCCAAATAAACCTCTGCTGTTTTGAATCAGGATCTGAGCGATCACTGCCTCATTGCCTGCATCCGCTATGGGTCCGCTGTAAAACGACCACCCCTCATCACTGTCAAACGCGCCCTAAAACACTTTTGCGAGCAGGCCTTTCTAATCGACCTGGCCCGGGTATCCTGGAAGCATATTGACCTCATCCCGTCAGTCGAGGATGCCTGGTAGTTCTTTAAAAGTAATTTCCTCACCATCTTAAATAAGCATGCCCCATTCAAAAAAAATGAGAACTAAGAACAGATATAGCCCTTGGTTCACTCCAGACCTGACTGCCCTTGATCATCAAAAAAACATCCTGTGGCGGACTGCAATAGCATCGAATAGTCCCGCGATATGCAACTGTTCAGGGAAGTCAGGAACCAATACACACAGTCAGTCAGGAAAGCAAAGGCTAGCTTTTTCAAACAGAAATTTGCATCCTGTAGCTCTAACTACAAACATTTTGGGACACTGTAAAGTCCATGGAGAATAAGAGCACCTCCTCCCAGCTGCCCACTGCACTACAGCTATGTAACACGGTCACCACTGATAAATCCATGATAATCGAACATTTCAATAAGCATTTCTCTACGGCTGGCCATGCTTTCCTCCTGGCTACCCCAAACCCGGCCAACAGCTCCGCACCCCTCGCAGCTACTTGCCCAATCCTCCCCAGCTTCTCCTTCACCCAAATAAAGATAGCAGATGTTCTGAAAGAGCTGCAAAACCTGGACCCGTGCAAATCAGCTGGGCTAGACCATCTGGACCCTCTCTTTCTAAAATGATCCACTGCCATTGTTGCAACCCCTATTACCAGTCTGTTCAAACTCTCTATCGTATCGTCCGAGATCCCCAAAGATTGGAAAGCTGCAGCGGTCATCCCCCTCTTCAAAGGGGGTGACACTCTAGACCTAAACTGTTATAGACCTATATCCATCCCGCTCTGCCTTTCTAAAGTCTTCGAAAGCCAAGTTAATAAACAGATCACTGACCATTTCAAATCCCAACGTACCTTCTCCACTGTGCAATCCGGTTTCCGAGCTGGTCATGGGTGCACCTCAGTCATGCTCAAGGTACTAAATGATATCATAACCGCCATCGATAAAAGACAGTACTGTCCAGCTGTCTCCACCGACCTGGCCAAAGCTTTCGACTCTGTCAATCACCGTATTCTTATCGGCAGACTCAATAGCCTTGGTTTCTCAAATGACTGCCTCGCCTGGTTCATCAACTACTTCTCAGACAGAGTTCAGTGTGTCAAATCGGAGGGCCTGTTGTCCGGACCTCTGGCAGTCTCTATGGGGGTACCACAGGGTTCAATTCCCGGGTTGACTCTTTTCTCTGTATATATCAACGATGTCGCTCTTGTTGCGGGTGATTCCCTGATCCATCTCTACGCAGACGACACCATTCTGTATACATCTGGCCTTTCTTTGGACACTGTGTTAACTAACCTCCAAACGAGCTTCAATGCCATACAACACTCCTTCCGTGGTCTCCAACTTCTCTTAAACGCCAGTAAAACCAAATTCATGCTTTCAACCGTTTGCTGCCCACACCCACCCGCCAGCCCGACTAGCATCACTACTCTGGACGGTTCTGACCTAGAATACGTGGACAACTACAAATACCTAGGTGTCTGGCTAGACGGTAAACTCTCCTTCCAGACTCATATCAAACATCTCGAATCCAAAACCAAATCTAGAATCGGCTTTCTATTTCGCAACTAAGCCTCCTTCACTCACGCCGCCAAACTTACCCTAGTAAAACTGACTATCCTACCGATCCTCGACTTCGGCGATGTCATCTACAAAATAGCTTCCAATACTCTAATTAGCAAATTGGATGTAGTCTATCACAGTGCCATCCGTTTTGTTACCAAAGCGCCTTATACCACCAACCACTGCGTCCTGTATGCTCTAGTCAGCTGGCCCTCGCTACATATTCGTCGCCAGACCCGCTGGCTCCAGGTCATCTATAAGTCTATGGTAGGTAAAGCTCCGCCTTATCTCAGCTCACTGATCACGATAACAACACCCACCCGTAGCACGCGCTCCAGCAGGTATATCTCGCTGGTCATCCCCAAAGCCAACACCTCCTTTGGCCGCCTTTCCTTCCAGTTCTCTGCTGCCAGTGACTGGAACGAATTGCAAAAATCGCTGAAGCTGGAGACTTACATTTCCCTCCCTAACTTTAAATTTCAGCTATCTGAGCAGCTAACCGATCGCTGCAGCTGTACATAGTCCATCTGTAAATAGCCCGCCCAATCCATTTGCACACACTGTATATAGACTTTCTTTTTTTCTATTATGTTATTGACTGTACGCTTGTTTATTCCATGTGTAACTTGGCGTTGATGTTTCTGTTGCAGTGCTTTGATTTATCTTGGCCAGGTCGCAGTTGTAAATGAGAACTTGTTCTCAACTAGCCTACCTGGTTAAATAAAGGTGTTCTCAACTGGCCTACCTGGTTAAATAAAGGTGTTCTCAACTAGCCAACCTGGTTAAATAAAGGTGTTCTCAACTAGCCTACCTGGTTAAATAAAGGTGTTCTCAACTAGCCTACCTGGTTAAATAAAGGTGTTCTCAACTGGCCTACCTGGTTAAATAAAGGTGTTCTCAACTAGCCTACCTGGTTAAATAAAGGTGTTCTCAACTAGCCTACCTGGTTAAATAAAGGTGTTCTCAACTAGCCTACCTGGTTAAATAAAGGTGTTCTCAACTAGCCTACCTGGTTAAATAAAGGTGTTCTCAACTAGCCTACCTGGTTAAATAAAGGTGTTCTCAACTAGCCTACCTGGTTAAATAAAGGTGTTCTCAACTAGCCTACCTGGTTAAATAAAGGTGTTCTCAACTAGCCTACCTGGTTAAATAAAGGTGTTCTCAACTAGCCTACCTGGTTAAATAAAGGTGTTCTCAACTAGCCTACCTGGTTAAATAAAGGTGTTCTCAACTAGCCTACCTGGTTAAATAAAGGTGTTCTCAACTAGCCTACCTGGTTAAATAAAGGTGTTCTCAACTAGCCTACCTGGTTAAATAAAGGTGTTCTCAACTAGCCTACCTGGTTAAATAAAGGTGTTCTCAACTAGCCTACCTGGTTAAATAAAGGTGTTCTCAACTAGCCTACCTGGTTAAATAAAGGTGTTCTCAACTAGCCTACCTGGTTAAATAAAGGTGTTCTCAACTAGCCTACCTGGTTAAATAAAGGTGTTCTCAACTGGCCTACCTGGTTAAATAAAGGTGTTCTCAACTAGCCTACCTGGTTAAATAAAGGTGTTCTCAACTAGCCTACCTGGTTAAATAAAGGTGTTCTCAACTAGCCTACCTGGTTAAATAAAGGTGTTCTCAACTAGCCTACCTGGTTAAATAAAGGTGTTCTCAACTAGCCTACCTGGTTAAATAAAGGTGTTCTCAACTAGCCTACCTGGTTAAATAAAGGTGTTCTCAACTAGCCTACCTGGTTAAATAAAGGTGTTCTCAACTGGCCTACCTGGTTAAATAAAGGTGAAAGAAAAAAGAAAAGAAAAAAAAAGAAAAGAAAAAAAAGAAAATGGTGCCATCTGCTTTAATTAATGTAAGGAATTAGAAATGGATTGTACTTTTACTTTTGATACTTAAGTATATTTAAAACCAAACCCTTTTAGACGTTTACTCAAGTAGTATTTTACTAGGTGACTTTCACTTTTACTTGAGTCATTTTCTATTAAGGTATCTTTACTTTTACTCAAGTATGACAATTGAGTAATTTTTCCACCACTTGTAAAACCAATTTTTGGTCTTAATTTAAGGTTAGGTTTATGCATTAGGGTTAGCAGTGTGGTCACGGTACGGGTTAAGGTTAGGGTTAGGCTAAAAATCAGATTTGATGACTTTCTGTCCCATTGTCACAAAACGACAAACAGTTGTGTTTAGTAAGGCTTTATTTCTGTTCATGTCATTCAGCAAAACATATTATTTAATATCTGTTTCATATTGCAATATTTGAATTGAAGAAAATTGGAAGAGCACTGGGAGCAATTAAATATTTCTCAGATACACACCATAAACATAAAAACTATTCTTAATACAAAATAGTAATTGGCATTCAACATAGAAAGGCTTTCTCTTTTTCCCAAAAGCTTATAAAATGACTATGACTGGTTGATTTAATCCTACAGACTAAATGTGAATCACAACAAATCCCTCACCAAAGAAGATGAGGGGGGGGGGGGGGGCATGCATTATTATGAATGACAATCAACATATTTATATATATATACAGCACCAGTCAAAAGTTTGGACACACCTACTCATTCAAGTGTTGTTCTTTATTTTTATTTATTTTTCATATTTTCTACATTGTATAATAATAGTGAAGACATCAGAACTATGAAATAACACATGGAATCACGTAGTAACCATAAAAGTGCTAAACAAATCAAAATACATTTTATATTTGAGATTCTTCAAAGTAGCCACCGTTTGCCTTGATGACAGCTTTGCACACTCCTGGCATTCTCTCAATCAGCTTCACCTGGAATGCTTTTCCAACAGCTGAGCACTTGTTGGCTGCTTTTCCTACACTCTGCGGTCCGACTCATCCCAAACCAAACCATCTCAAATTGGTTGAGGTCGGGGGATTGTAGAGGCCTTGGTTAAATAGCCCTTACACAGCCTGGAAGTGTGTTAGGTCATTGTCCTGTTGAAAAACAAATGATAGTCCCACTATGCACAAGCCAGATGGGATGGCGTATCGCTGCAGAGTGCTGTGGTAGCCATGCTGGTTAAGTGTGCATTAAATTCTAAATTAATCACAGACATTGTCACCAGCAAAGCACCCCCACACCCTCACACCTCCTCCTCCATGCTTCATGGTGGGAACCACACATGCGGAGATCATCCATTCACCTACTCTGCGTTTCACAAAGACACAGCAGTCTTCTCAATTTGGTTGATCTCCATATGTGATATTTCATAGTTTTGATGTCTTCACTATTATTGTACAATGTAAAAATAAAGAAAAACCCTTGAATGAGTAGGTGTTCTAAACATTTGACTGGGACTGTATATATATATATATATATACAGTATATAAACATCAATGCAAAGAGGAATCCTTTTTACTAAAACTTCAGTTTTCACTTCAGTCCAATAAAATGTTAAATTTCTAATTTCACAGAAAGTCATACCATGTAGTACTTTTTAAGTCTGTACTGTACTGTACTGTATTCACATTATGATTCTCTGGTTCAATATATTAGAACCTCTTTCTCAAGAAAATAAACCCAGATATATGATATACTCCGCACTATGGAAGGCAATAGGGTTTGAACAAAGCACCATATTATTTCAAATATTCTACATACTATACATTTGATAATCATCCATCTACAGCCTTAGTCAACTGTATGATAACATGATATACCATGATAAACATTATAGAAGGGCGGAGTTGCTAGCATTTGGTCAACAGTATGTGTTATATTCATGTGGTCTTCTATGTGTATCTAGATGTACACTATGCATGCTTTCTATCATTGCTTTTAGCTTGATGTAAGGCCAAGACCATAGGTGTCCAGAAAGGCGGCTAACAAATAAAACGTATTAGTGAGTGCATTAGCTGTGTTTGATTTGGGTTGGGTCTTAGTGGGCTGTTACTTAAGTTTTAGCCACAGTAGCTACCTAGTGATCCCAGGGCCAGGAGCAAAGTAGGAGGACAGCCAGGCTGAACCCCAACACCAGCAGGAGCAGGGGAACAGTCCGAGAGGGGCCTAGGGGGGAGGGCCTGGAGCGGGATGGTCGGGACCGTATGTACTGGTCCACTGAGTCCCCCAGGCTGTAGCGTCTGGGGCAGTAGCCCAGGTCTCGACGGGCCTTCTCGATCTTAAAGGTGTGGCTCACTGCAATGTTCCTCACCTAAGAGGATGCAGAAAAGATTCAGGGAAATGGTTGTTAGGTACCTGACTGTCTCTGCATTCAACAAAGTTAACTGTCTTGGTTGTTAAGACTTGACCCGTTGGTTAAAGCAGAAACAGACTGGCACCCAACACCCAGTTAAAGGAAATAGAGTTAAACAAGCTGTTAAGGAGAAGAGTGTTAGTGGTCTGTACTGTGCCCCTGTCTCTCGCCCCCACCTCTTTGCCACGAAGGCAGCTTAACAAACTCAACAACACTCCTTCACTCTTGCCCAATCAGGGTGCTCTAAGATGGGCATAGCGCTCAGTACAGCCTGGGAGGCAGGTTAGGAGCTCTGGAGCTTCAAGGGAGTTTGACTCCATGCTAATGTCTTTGAATAACCTCAGTTTACCAACATCCTGCCCCCCCCGTGTGAAGGATGTCTCGCTGGTCCCTATATCCCCTTACTGCACAGAGGATACAATGTCTGCATGGAAAATACCTGTAGTGACAGAAGCTCTCAGACAAACCCGGTGGCTCAGTGTAACACAGAGATTCAACAAGTTTCCTATTGTCTCGCTGGGGTAAATCCATTTTAATTCACTTTTTGACAGCACCCCTTTTGATGTGAACAAAACCTTCCATACATATTTGCCTTCCATACAAGTTCTCAGAAAGATACTTTTTGAACCTGAATGTAAAAACATTCAAGATATAAAGTTGCTCCAAGTTGCCCCCTTTTGCACACCCCACCATACCATGAGACATCCATGTCTTCATCACTGGAAAAGATAAACGGTTGAGATTCAAATCATTTAAAAGCTCATGAACAGGATTTCAAACTATTGAATAATAATAATAATAATGTTTTTTTATAATATATTTTTCTATTTCTTAACCATTAATGTCAATTGTCTAAATATCTGCATATGTTGCGGTTCAGACCCTATTTACATAATCTGAGATTTTTGTGTTGTGCCCACCATTAAAAACTATACTTGTGAAAGAAATTATGAAATAGTTTGACAACCCTTTTCATAAGCTTTTAAATAATATCAATCTCAACCGTTTATCTTTTCCAGTGATGAAGACATGGATGTCTCATGGTATGGTCTGGTATGCTTAACCTTGAACACTTTTACACTATATATACAAAGGTATGTGGACACCCCTTCAAAATAGTGGATTTGGCTATTTCAGCCACACCTGTTGCTGACAGGTGTGTAAAATTCAGCATACAGCCATGCAATCTCCATAGACAAACATTGGCAGTAGAATGGCCTTACTGAAGAGCTCAGTGACTTTCAACGTTGCATCATCATAGGATGCCACCTTTCCAATAAGTCAGTTCGTCAAATTTATTCCCTGCAAGAACTGTAAGTGCTGTTATTGTGAAGTGGAAACGTCTAGGAGCAACAACGGCTCAGCAACAAAGTGGTAGGCCACAAAAGCTCACCGAACGGTACCGCCGAGTGCTGAAGTGTGTAGCGCATATAAATCTTTTGTCCTCGGTTGCAACACTCACTACCGAGTTCCAAACTGTCTCTGGAAGCAACGTCAGCACAATAACTATTCGTCTGGAGCTTCATGAAATGGGTTTCCATGGCCCAAGCAGCCGCACACAAGCCTAAGATCACCATGCACAATGCAAAGAGATGGCTGGAGTGGTGTAAAGCTCGCTGCCATTGGACTCTGGAGCAGTTGAAACGTGTTCTCTGGAGTGATGAATCACACTTCACCATCTGACAGTCCAAAGGACAAATCTGTGTTTGATGAATGCCAGGAGAACGCTACCTGCCCCAATGCATAGTGCCAACTGTAAAGTTTGGTGGAGGAGGAATAACGGTCTGGGGCTGTTTTTCATGGTTTGTGCTAGGCCACTTAGTTCCAGTGAAGGGACAATTTAAAACTATAGCTTCCAACTTTGTGGCAACAGTTTGGGGAAGGCCCTTTCCTGTTTCAGCATGACAATGCCCCCATGCACAACGCGAGGTCCATACAGAAATTGTTTGTCAAGATCGGTGTGGAAGAACTTGACTGGCCTGCACAGAGCTCTGACCTCAACCCCATTGAACACCTTTGGAATGTTACTTTTGGTCATGTAGTGGATCTTTTGAATGTTTTGGTATTCATGTCTAAAAAGTCACTTTCTGACCACTTCTTCCATGGGCAAACATGTATGGAATGTTGTGTTTAAAACAACAGCGATTGAATTCAAATGGATTTACCCTTTAGAGACTTAGCATGTATGTATCTCTGTACACCTGTCTGTCTCTGACGGACCACTGACTGCTGTCTCCTGTTAGCCCAGCAACAGGACCGTTGAGCAGAGTCGTGATGTTGTCCAGTAATGGTTCAGGTTAGGAGATAACCCTAAAGCAAGGGAACTAGTTGGTGTTGAGCCTTCAATGAGGTCAGTTCCTGTGTCCCCAGTGTTGAACTTCCTGACCCAGTCAATAGGGGTAGATGTTGGCTCTAAGCACAGATCTAGGATTACCTTACTGTAAGTCACAGACAATCCTATGAGGAGTAAAATAATGTCTGACCCTGGATCAGTGATTATGGGGAAACTTCTCCCTACTCCATCCCACCCTTCCAGGAGAAATACACACAACAGGCTAATATTTTATTCACAGGACAATTATCGATCTCCCGGTGGCAGCCGCCAGAATGTCTGACTGAAGCAGTTCCTGGACCAGCAGCCCTGTGGGTACGGCTTTGGTTTCTGTCTCATCACACATTCATGAAGTAATACCTTCTTGGGTACGACAGATAGCAGCTCCTACTACAAACAGCTCCTCGGGCCCTCCTCAGTGCCAGGGCAGGATGTATGCAATACTACTGCCATCAGTATGGCTGCTTTCCATTCCAAAAACATATTTTTCTACCTCCTTTTACAGACCTTGAAAGGTCGGAGATGTGTGACATCAGACCTGGGTTCAAATACTATTTCAACTATCTTAATTACTTTCACATACATTTGAAGTAAGTATTCAGATATATTTCATTTGAAAAGACAAGTCATCAGTTCCTCTCCTGACTGCATCTCAATAGTCTCATCAATGGTCTCATAAGTTCCTCTCCTGACTGCATCTCAATGGTCTCATCAGTTCCTATCCTGACTGCATCTCAATGGTCTCATCAGTTCCTCTCCTGACTGCATCTCAATGGTCTCATCAGTTCCTCTCCTGACTGCATCTCAATAGTCTCATCAATGGTCTCATAAGTTCCTCTCCTGACTGCATCTCAATGGTCTCATCAGTTCCTATCCTGACTGCATCTCAATGGTCTCATCAGTTCCTCTCCTGACTGCATCTCAATGGTCTCATCAGTTCCTCTCCTGACTGCATCTAATTGGTCTCATCAGTTCCTCTCCTGACTGCATCTCAATGGTCTCGTCAGTTCCTCTCCTGACTGCATCTCAATGGTCTCGTCAGTTCCTCTCCTGACTGCGTCTCAATGGTCTCATCAGTTCCTCTCCTGACTGCATCTCAATGGTCTCGTCAGTTCCTCTCCTGACTGCATCTCAATGGTCTCGTCAGTTCCTCTCCTGACTGCGTCTCAATGGTTTCATCAGTTCCTCTCCTGACTGCTTCTAAATGGTCTCATCAGTTCCTCTCCTGACTGCTTCTAAATGGTCTCATCAGTTCCTCTCCTGACTGCTTCTAAATGGGCTCATCAGTACCTCTCCTGACTGCTTCTAAATGGGCTCATCAGTTCCTCTCCTGACTGCTTCTAAATGGGCTCATCAGTACCTCTCCTGACTGCTTCTAAATGGGCTCATCAGTTCCTCTCCTGACTGCTTCTAAATGGGCTCATCAGTACCTCTCCTGACTGCTTCTAAATGGGCTCATCAGTTCCTCTCCTGACTGCTTCTAAATGGGCTCATCAGTTCCTCTCCTGACTGCTTCTAAATGGGCTCATCAGTTCCTCTCCTGACTGCTTCTAAATGGTCTCATCAGTTCCTCTCCTGACTGCTTCTAAATGGGCTCATCAGTACCTCTCCTGACTGCTTCTAAATGGGCTCATCAGTTCCTCTCCTGACTGCTTCTAAATGGGCTCATCAGTACCTCTCCTGACTGCTTCTAAATGGGCTCATCAGTTCCTCTCCTGACTGCTTCTAAATGGGCTCATCAGTACCTCTCGTGGCTGCTTCTAAATGGGCTCATCAGTTCCTCTCCTGACTGCTTCTAAATGGGCTCATCAGTACCTCTCCTGACTGCTTCTAAATGGGCTCATCAGTACCTCTCCTGACTGCTTCTAAATGGGCTCATCAGTTCCTCTCCTGACTGCTTCTAAATGGGCTCATCAGTACCTCTCCTGACTGCTTCTAAATGGGCTCATCAGTACCTCTCCTGACTGCTTCTAAATGGGCTCATCAGTTCCTCTCCTGACTGCTTCTAAATGGGCTCATCAGTTCCTCTCCTGACTGCTTCTAAATGGGCTCATCAGTTCCTCTCCTGACTGCTTCTAAATGGGCTCATCAGTACCTCTCCTGGCTGCTTCTAAATGGGCTCATCAGTACCTCTCCTGACTGCTTCTAAATGGGCTCATCAGTACCTCTCCTGACTGCTTCTAAATGGGCTCATCAGTACCTCTCCTGACTGCTTCTAAATGGGCTCATCAGTACCTCTCCTGGCTGCTTCTAAATGGGCTCATCAGTACCTCTCCTGACTGCTTCTAAATGGTCTCATCAGTACCTCTCTTGGCAAACAGTATAAAGAAGCATCGTTTCTCCATCTTCCAACGAATTCATGAAATCTCTCATTTTTGATTGACCCTGATCCAACAACGTTTTCTTGCAAGTGTGGTGAGGAAGGTTGGTCCTCACATCAGTGCTTGGCTGCAATGTAAAACTGAGAAGGGAGAAAGGAGGAAAGAAGAAGAATGGGTAAAAAGGCAGAGTAAAAATGGGTGAGAAGTGAGAAGAGGGGTTAGGTGTAGAGGTGTAGAGGTGTTAGGTGTAGAAAGCGCTATGAAAGCGCTATGAAGGTAGGTAGGTAGGCAGGTAGGCAGCCAGACAGGCAGGTACATATAGATAGGTATGTAAGTAGTAGATAGGTACTGTAGATACATAGCTGTACGCTTACCTCATTTCTGGTGAAGAGCAGAGGGATCTCCACTATTGGCCTCAGAGCCAGGTGTAAACATTCCATCAGAATGGCTGTGAAATACACACCTCAGATGAGGAGGGAAGACAGCAGCATGGCAGGTCTGAGCTACGAGCAGCGTACTATTACAACAGTTTGGCAAGTATGAAACTGGTGTGTATCCTGACAGATTGTGGCTGGTGTTGGGCATGATCAGCGTCCTGTTACAGCAGCGTGGGTATTTGTGTGTGTGCGTGCGTGTATGTGTGTGTGTGAATGCGTGCCCGTTTGTGTCTCCTACCTGCTGAATAGACCAGTGAGACAGGCAAGTGTATCAACGGTCGGCTGTACCCCAGCTTCTCAAACTAGAGAGGAGGGGAAAGACAGAGGGGATATCAAAGACCAAAACAAGATTAACTATATGTGTTAATCACCCAAAGAATATATAGAGTTACTCACCAGTGGTGTTAACCATTCAAACAGGTTGACAGATTCCCCGTCATTGATGAAGTAGGCCTGTCCACTCTGAGGGAGAAAGGTTGATATTACTATGTATACACCCCCACCCCAAACACACACAGGCCTAAATATGTACAATGTCTACAAATACCACTTGAAGGTAGAACAAACAAGTGCTGAAACGATCATTGGTATCCATGGAGATGGTGAGTAGTAGTAAACTCACAGCCACACAGTTCCTCTTGGGTGTGAGGCTCTCAGCAGCCAGGATGTGGGCCAACACCAGGTTGTCCACATGGACCCAGTTCATCTTGGCCTGGCGGTTTCCAAAGCTAAAACTGAACAACCGGCGCTCCACATTCACCTGGGGAGAGAGAAGAAGAAGTGGAGAGAGAGAGAGAGAGCAAGAGAGAGCGCAAGAGAGAGAGAGAGCAAGAGAGAGAGAGAGCAAGAGAGAGAGAGAGCGAGCAAGAGCGAGAGAGAGGGAGCAAGAGTGAGAGAGAGAGAGCAAGAGAGAGGGCAAGAGCGAGAGAGAGCAAGAGCGAGAGAGAGAGAGAGCAAGAGAGAGCAAGAGAGATACAGATACAGATACAGTCTAGGTTAGACTGTATTGTTGTGCTGAGAGTATGTCTGTTCTCATGTGAGTGTGTTTGGGGTTGTGTACGTGTGTCAAGGCATGCATGGGTTTGTGTGTGTACAATGGTCTGACATTGAGTGAGGGGAGAGGTAAACTGTATTAGGGGAAGAAAGATTAAAAGGCCTCTAAGCAGCTTTCCCTATAGTGAACCAGGAACTGCAGCATCCCAGCCCTGTTCAACCCAGCCCAGCATAGAGTATTCCTTCCCTACATTCTCCCCAGGGGAGAGAGAGAGAGGGGTGAAACAGGATACCTTAAGAGGGTCCATTAATAATATATCCTCACCAGGTACACATTCTGCCAGCCGATCTAAACCCTAAGAGAACCTCTATACCTGACAGAAGGGCAATGAGACTGGGCTGTCATTTTATTGTGCCACCCACACAATGAAATAGTACACAGACATTTATCCCTATGGTGCCGACGTCTTGGATGGAAAGTGACAAATCAGGTGGAATGTAGAAATGTCTCAGTTCTTTTCATTGTGATTCTATGTGGTAGGTAGGTGTACGGACACTCACCATAACCCTGTGTAGGTGTCGTCTCTCTTCTGGCCCGTAGATGCCTGAGGGTCTCAGAACACAGGTCTGCAAGAGACCCCCACCTTTAAAGAAGAGAATGGCATTGAATAATGAAGTAAATCTGGCAACACTGAAAGTTTGTTACAAATGAGTTATTCCACCGTGTAATTACTTATAACTCAGTCTAGAAATGTAAATTCCACTTAACTGCAAGATAGTGTACTATGCAAATGTATGTAGGTTACTGTAATACTGTATGTAAGTAGTAGTAATAGTTCATCAACATATATAATATGCTAACCTTTGCTTCAACCTGAACCCATCTTACAGTGTTAATATATTTCCTCTACATCCCGTCTTAATAAATGCATGAATGGTCCAGTAATGACATAGCGCCATGCTCCTAGCTTAGTTTAATATATAATGACATAGCGCCATGCTCCTAGCTTCATTTAATATATAAATAAGTGGTCATAGATAGGGGGTTAGGTTTCCCCCAAGGAGGGGCTGAAGGCATCACACCTATTTAACCAAGTACTCACTGGAATCACACTAACGCAGTAAGATAATTCCTACACACCTTTGAGAGAGATGAACTGTACATGGGTTTATGTTAATGTAAACATTGTGTGTGTATTAATGTCTCCTGTGATTCTGACTGTCAGTTTTACAGTAAGCATGTACCTGACATCTGTCTGTGACGAGAGTCTGTACTGCATGTCTGGTACTACTGCTACTAACTGTGTGTCTCTGTGTGTGTAAGTACATCCCTGTGTGTGTGTTGCTTGAGACAAAACGGTGTCAGGTGAACACTGCTCTCCAGTCTCAAGTGGCATTGTGCTTTCCAGCTCTAAATTGAACTGGTGTCAGCAGGTCCAGTTGGATTAGGTTGCACACACATGGAAAGCTTGGTTTCCAAGCCAACCTCACTCACTCACAAATACACACAAGCACACACACACACACACACACACACACACACACACACACACACACACACACACACACACACACACACACACACTCACACACACTCACACACACTCACACACACACACACACACACACACACACACACACACACACACACACACACACACACACACACACACACACACACACACACACACACACACAGAGTTTGGCTGTGGAAACATACAGCATCCATTCATACACACTGAGAATCATAAGACAATGTCAAGGACCTGAACACACCATTTCCATTTGAGGATATCATCACTGTCTTGATGCTGTAAGTAGCCCCCATCCTATCACCTCAAGACCATGCCAGACAAAGTCACAGTGTCTCTGCCATTGACACAGAATTACAGTTTTTTTCGATTGCTAAACGACAGTGGGCACAACTGGAGTCACATGTGCAAAACTCTAACTACAGTCTGCACTACCAACAGTCACCTGAGCTAAACAGTTCACATCACCTGCAAAACTCATTCCAAGCAACACAACTCTTAACACATGGCTCAAAACACGCTCAGTGCAGCCAAACACTATGCACAACCCTCACTGAGATAACACACACTGTCACTCAGAACACACTGAGAGTAAAAACACTAGCATCAAACACCAATACAGAAAATACAAACTTTTCATCTTTACAGTTTGAACAATTTCAGTGACTTCATACAAAGTAATATTTTCTTCAAAGAAAAGAGTGACATTCTTTCACATGATTTATTAACATTTTTAGAACATAACAATTCTTTAAGGTAAATGAAAATGAGCAGTTTGCTTCAATAGTCTGTAGTAATTTACGGAATTACAGTAATGAGAAAAAAAGGTAGAAACTAAAAGTACATACTGTAATTCGAACAAATAATTGAGGGGCTAATCCTGCCTCTCTCTAGCATCAGGCCACAGGTTTTCTTCAACATCACATCTAATGTTTTCTCTTGCCATGCACCTGGGGAAGAACCTTCTGGAGTGCCTTATCCATCCCTGGCAGTCCTCTGGACTCGTGTCCTCACATCCGGCACGCATGGCTTCCAAAAGAGACATTTGGTCATGTGGGTGGTGACCAAACACTTTCCACCTCCAGGCAGAGTAAAACTCCTCTATTGGGTTGAGGAAGGGTGAATATGCAGGCAGGTACAAAACCATAAATCTGTGATGTGCTGCAAACCAATCTGTGACAGCTGCAGAGTGGTGAAAAGCAACGTTATCGCAAACTATGACAAAAACTTGGGGGTTTCTTACTGGCTCCCCCTGTTCTGCTGGCACTAGCTGAGCATAGAGCTGTTCTAGGAAAGCTATAAGCCTTTCTGTGTTGTATGGGCCAATGAGTGGTGTGTTGAGAAGCAAACTATCATTGGCCATTGCAGCACACATGGTGATATTCCCCCCCCTTTGGCCTGGAACCTCCACAGTGGCCCTTTGACCTATAACATTCCTTCCTCTGCGCCGTCTTTTGGCAAGGTTAAATCCAGCTTCATCGATAAATACAAATGAATGTGGTCTTTCCAGTGCTTCCACCTCCATTACTCTCTGAAAAACAGTAAGTGCACAGTTTTACTGTAGAAATGCTAGTATTTTTTTTTACTGTAAATATTTTGTATAGCTGTGTACGTAACCTCAGACGTCTTACCTGGACATATTGGTATCTTTGCTCTTTTACCCGTTCACTGTTTCTCTCGAACGGTACAGTGTATAACTGTTTCATTGTAACTTGGTGTTTCTTTAGGACTCGAGCAATAGTTGTTGTGCTGACAGAATTAACATTTTCAAATATATCATTATCAGCCAGCACTCTATCTTGAATCTCCCGCAGTTTTATTGCATTGTTGACAACAACCATGTCAACAATAGCATTTTCCTGCGCATCTGAAAATATTGTTCCTCTTCCCCCTGTTGGGGGCAGCCTTTGGGTCCTGTTGTAAAAATATATTTTACAGTCAAACTTACTGTAATATATATCTGTGTAAATATTCTATAATTACAATACAAAATAGATTCCTGTAATGTTTTCATTTACTGTAAGGATGTAACTCTCACCTGTTTGCATGATGGAAAATTCGCATTACATATGCCACTGTGAATCTTTGCAGATTGGGTTGCACCCTCAATGAGAGACCATGGTTCACGACATGGTCTATAAGTGTAGCCCTTATTTCATCTGAAATAACAGCTCTTTGTCTTCTTTGTCTTCCTCCACGCATCCGCCCTCTCCCTGCCACCCTTCTCCCTCCACGAACCCATCTTCCTTGTTCCATTTCCAAAATGAGTCTTTCTGAGCTCTACCTATATATACTGTAATATGTGTGTGTGTTCACTAACAAGTCTAAAACAAGACACCTGCTTAGCCTTTCAGCTGAAATTGCAATCAGCAGTGTTTGAAAGGCACAAGGCTGAAATCTATTCCGTTTTGAATGTGTGGTTCACAGTTTTGACAGCAGTGTGTTAGCATTTGAACAAAGTGCTGTAAATCCACAGTGTTGTGCAGGTTGTGGTTAAAGTCATGGGATAAGTGTGTAGAGTTTTGAAAACTGTGTTCAAGCAATGAAAAACGAACTAGAGTTTGGTCCACATGAACTGCTGCTGTGTAGACTGTAGTTAGAGTTTTGCACATGTGACTCCAGTTGTGTCCACTGTCGTTTAGCAATCGAAAAAAACTGTAAAATAATAGATCTAATACTGTATATCTTCATTCTATTTCTAGGGTCTCTTACCTTTGAGTGAGCGTCCATTGGCTGTTAGGACCATCTGGTCAGAGATAGATTTGGTCCTGGAGTAGTGGTCTATGTGCTGGGACAGCAGAACGCATCATATATATTCATATCAATCCATGTGTTTTATTATTTCCTAAGACATAGCCATCAGAGGACCTATTCATTGTTACTGCTGCTGCTGAGGAAAGCACAGGTAACTGCCAGAATAAAGGAAACACTTGAGTAAATGAGGAATACAAAGTATATTTAAAGCAGGAGCTTCCACACAGGTGTGGTTCCTGAGTTAATTAAGCTATTAACGTCACATCATGCTTAGGGTTATGTATAAAAATACAGAGCTGTTTTGATGGCAGTCTCAGACTGAAGTATGTAGTGAATGAGAGCAGGGGAAGAATTCAGTTTGAGTCATCAGGCAAGTGTTTTCCACCACCATCAACAAAACACCAAAATATGGAATTTCTCGTGGAAGAATGGTGTTCCATCCCTCCAATTTAGTTCCAGACACTTGTAGAATCTATTCCAAGGAGCATTGAAGCTGTTCTGGCAGCTCGGAGTGGCTCAACACTCTATTAATTAATACATTTATGTTGTTGTTTCCTTTATTTGGGCAGTTACCTGTATGTCCTTCAGAAGGGGTTGCAAGATAGATGCATGTCAGAGGTGTGACACCCATACTGTACACACCACACACACTCACTCTCTCTTACACACACCCCACCAGTGTCAGGTTGACAGTCTTTGAGCCTTCAAGCTATCCTAAACTGTGTAACTCTACTCATGCGGGACTTATACAGTCATGCACAGCCATGTAAGCTGGAAGGAGTAGCTCTGGGAGAAGATTACATTCATGAGCTTCCTTTATCAGCCTGGTTCTGGATGTCATGTACACCATGTCAGCTTCAAACTCAAGGTTGACTGTAAAACATCACATAGCAAAGGTGCCCAGTCCTTTAACCAAATGTATGTACCACATGAAAAGTAAACTATCAAAAAAGATCAAAAAAGTTGTGTTTCCATCAACCCAGAGCAAACACGTATTCTATATAGACACAGTAAAGCTAGCCTGGGTAAAGCAGATAGTAAGCTGCACTCACTATCATTCAGTCTGGTTTACCCAGGCTACAGTAAAGCTGCTCCTCATTGGGACATCCTGTTCTTACTCACCATATCCAGGGGCACACAGGGCAATGAGTCCTCGTCGCCCTCCTCTATGGGTTTGCCAGCAAACGTCACGTTGATCGTACTGGTGTAGACCAGCCTGGTGATGCCCTTCTCCACACACACTGAAACAAGCACACACACACAGACAGGGTTATCATTGGGCCAAGTCATTTAACTGACAACGCATTTTTATTTAGGAGTTTATTTCATTTTCTAAACCTGGGTCATGACTCAAACGCCTATTAGCCCACTGAGCTCAAGCCTAGTCATGGCCTAGCTCTGGGAGTTAACACAAGTCTGTAGGTCTTGGACAAGGAGACTGTTCTACACCACCTCCAACTACATTTAGCAGGTATTTTATGGCTGCTCATATATGGCTGTACTGTTACACTGCACCCCATTAGAAGCCCTTCAACAGGTCTCTTTCACTATTTCATCATAGGGGCCAAACGTTTACACATTATTGCGAAGAAGGGCCAAAAATGTTCCACCTCCTAGGACGTCTTGTGCCTATAAAAAGGTATTTACAAACAGTATGTTGTGCAAAGATAATACTGTATGTAATGTAAAGAATGTGTTGTTAATCTAAGAAACGGTCTACCTGTCTGTGGGAGAGGGGAAGCTGATGAGTGTGACAATAGTTGAAGAGTGAGGTAAGGAGGGAGGGGAGGAAGGAGGGGAGGAAGGAGGGGAGGAGGGAGGGGAGGAGTGAGGGGAGGAAGGAGGGGAGGAGTGAGGGAAGGAGGGGAGGAGTGAGGGGAGGAAGGAGGGGAGGAGTGAGTGGAGGAAGGAGGGGAGGAGTGAGGGCAGGAGTGAGGGGAGGAAGGAGGGGAGGAGTGAGGGGAGGAGTGAGGTGAGGAGGGAGGGAGGAGTGAGGGGAGGAAGGAGGGGAGGAGTGAGGGGAGGAGTGAGGTGAGGAGGGAGGGGAGGAGGGAGGGGAGGAGTGAGGGGAGGAAGAAGAGGGGAGGAAGGAGGAGAGGAGGGAGTGGAGCTTGTTACCATTAATGACGTTGTTCGTCCCTCCGACGTTGACCGACTCCACCTGCTCTTTCCTCAGCTGTGAGACACAGAACAGAATAACTTTTAACACGGTTTGTGTGGGAACTAATGTGTAATGTGTAACTAATGTGTAACCCTAAATCCGGAACCACGGGCACCCTCTTAGATATCATCCTGACCAACTTGCCCTCTAAATACACCTTTGCTGTCTTCAACCAGGATCGGAGCGATCACTGCCTCATTGCCTGCGTCCGTAATGGGTCCGCAGTCAAACGACCACCCATCATCACTGTCAAACGCTCCCTAAAACACTTCAGCAAGCAGGCCTTTCTAATCGACCTGGCCCGGGTATCCTGGAAGGATATTGACCTCATCCCGTCAGTAGAGGATGCCTGGTCGCTCTTCAAAAGTGCTTTCCTCACCATCTTAAATAAGCATAACCCATTCAAAACAATGTAGAACTAAGAACAGATATAGCCCCTGGTTCACCCCAGACTTGACTGCCCTTGACCAGTACAAAAACATCCTGTGGCGTTCTGCATTAGCATCGAATAGCCCCCGGGATATGCAACTTTTCAGGGAAGTCAGGAACCAATATACACAGTCAGTTAGTTTCAAACAGAAATTTGCATCCTGTAGCACTAATTCCAAAAAGTTTTGGGACACTGTAAAGTCCATGGAGAATAAGAGCACTTTGCCGAAGTGGATCCCTACAAATCAACTGGGCTATACAATCTGGTTCCTACAAATCAGCTGGGCTATACAATCTGGATCCCTACAAATCAGCTGGGCTATACAATCTGGATCCCTACAAATCAGCTGGGCTATACAATCTGGATCCCTACAAATCAGCTGGGCTATACAATCTGGATCCCTACAAATCAGCTGGGCTATACAATCTGGATCCCTACAAATCAGCTGGGCTATACAATCTGGATCCCTACAAATCAGCTGGACTATACAATCTGGATCCCTACAAATCAGCTGGACTATACAATCTGGTTCCTACAAATCAGCTGGGCTATACAATCTGGATCCCTACAAATCAGCTGGGCTATACAATCTGGATCCCTACAAATCAGCTGGGCTATACAATCTGGATCCCTACAAATCAGCTGGGCTATACAATCTGGATCCCTACAAATCAGCTGGACTATACAATCTGGTTCCTACAAATCAGCTGGGCTATACAATCTGGATCCCTACAAATCAGCTGGGCTATACAATCTGGATCCCTACAAATCAGCTGGGCTATACAATCTGGATCCCTACAAATCAGCTGGGCTATACAATCTGGATCCCTACAAATCAGCTGGACTATACAATCTGGATCCCTACAAATCAGCTGGGCTATACAATCTGGATCCCTACAAATCAGCTGGATCTGGACCCTTTATAAAGTCCCTTCAAAAAGTTAGTAAATCTCCTGCTATATGACCACTGCCTTCAGCCTGTCCTTACCCACCAGCCAAACACACAGACAAGCTTTCTAAGTTACATAATCATCTCCTAGCTGACTGTAAATATTTCAGAGTGAGAGAGAGAGACTCAGTATCAGGCAGAGAGGGACTAGAGACACAGGTGATACTACAATGTGAACAGTTGAGTTTCACCAACAAAGCCTCCATTCAATATGTTATAATTTATCCTACTCTGGAACCCATAGACAGGCATCCCTTCCATCTCTGTCACACGCCACTCAAGTCGTTGCATTTAAGACAAAATATTTACTCTGTACTGTATTCTTGGAACAGTGTTACAGGAGACCAGCGACTATGAGTGATGGTCTTTGAATTGTTTACATTCCCAGTCAGCTAAATTAATAAAGAAAGTAGAAGGGTTAAATTCTACCCTCCATCTGTTCAGGAACTCACCTGTTCTGGGCCTGACATCCCATAGGAAGCGGTGTGGAATATACAGTCGACCCCCTCACAGATCTTATACAGAGAATCATAGTCCCGGATGTCGCTCTGCAAGGGAACAAAATCAGTATTATGAAAGACAATGATATGCTGTGTTTTTTCCTCTACCCTATGACTGTACTTCACTGTTATACAGTATGTAATATAACAGTACGATAAACCATCGGATCTAACTGTCTCATGTTAGAAATAGTCAAGCCTTTGTTGTATTCATATTAGAAAGAGCGACTCTGATATTAAAGTGTCAGTAATGTGAGGAAACATTTGACATAATTCATCCAGTTCCTGCTATGGAACTCTCCGGCGTCTTTTCACAGTGAACTATCTTGCGGGGTAAGATGACAGCTTGAACATATAGTACATGGTATGTCCATATATTAGCCAATGATTAGTAAGTACAATTAAGTTAAAGTGCCATGAAGGCTGCACCTGAAACCTGAATCAGAGCCCTGGCCTCCTTCTGTCCTAGTCAACACCTGGCACCCTCAACTAGATCACTGACCTGTGTCTTTATACCTGAGCCATGTATACCCAACCTTATTAGCCCCGTCTACCCTGGGGTATATGAGGAGAAATACTACACTAAAGACACTTGAATTTCAATGTATCCCCCTGATAACATACAGTGTTCTCTCTCTTTACTTTTTCAATTACAATCTTAACAAACCAAGTGGGGGAATTTCAAACCGGTGATCATTTAGGAACAATGATCAAAAACAAAAGCAGTGGTGTAAAGTACTTCAGTAAAATAACTTTAAAGTACTACTTCAGTTGTTTATTGGGGATCTGTACTTTACTATTAATATTAATATTTTGGCAAATTTTTTACTTCTACTTCACTATGTTCCTAAAGAAAATAATGTACTTTTTACTCCATACGTTTTCCCTGACACCCAAAAGTACTCATTACATTTTCATAGAAAAATGGTCCCAATTCACACACTTATCAAGAGAACATCCCTGGTCATCCCTACTGCCGCTGATCTGGCGGACTCACTAAACACAAATGCTTCATTTGTAAATGATGTCTGAGTGTTGGAGTGTGACCCTGGCTATCCGTCAATATATATATATGTTTTTAATTGTGCCATCTGGTTTGCTTAATATACGGAATTTGAAATAGTTTATACTTTTACTTTTGAGACTTAAGTACATTTTAGCAGTTCCATTTACTTTTGATACTTAAGTACATTTAAAACCAAATACTTTTAGACTTTTACTTAAGTAGTATTTTACTGAGTGACTTTCACTTTTACTTGAGCCATTTTCTATTAAGGTATCTTTACTTTTACTCAAGTATAACAAATTAGTACTTTTTCCACCACTGAGCAAAAGGAAAGCAACGGGGGATGAATCTTAACTTTAACTTTGTCAAGCATTGATGACAGTGAGATACTAAGTAAACATTTGAAAGTTGAAAGTTAGGATTTGCCACGAAGTGACTAGTGCGTCTACTCTACCTACCTGATGGAAGACAGTACCGTCTGGAGTATCCCACTGTGGCTTGTGAAGATCCAGCAGCACCACAGACACTCCCTGGCTGACCAGAGCTCTCCCCAGCCTCAACCCGAAATACCCTGCTCCCCCGGTCACCAGCACCCTGCCTGTCCCCATCCCTGCCCTTCTCAAGGCCTGATCAGTCACTTCATCCAGGCGGGAGGCTGGACACTCTGGGCTGCTGCACCAGGCACCCACCACCCCATTGGCCCTGTGTCGGGAGGCTGGAGTTGGGGTTGAGGTTATGTCTGGGGCTGGTCGGCTCACCCAGGACTGGAGCTGATGGTTGAGGTGGTGGTTGTGGAGGTGTCTATTAGCCTGTATACGGCACCCAGCACTTCCTGGGACAGGCAGGGGGACACAGGGGTAGGGCAGCTGCTCTACCTGGCACAGAGAGCCTCCGTTGTCCTTCATACCGGGGCCACACAACTCCATTCAGACTCCTCTTGGGATAGATGGAATTCGGGAACCCTGTGAGTGACAGGGGTTCAAATAGTAGCTACCTCATCATTACAGCTATTGTCCATAAGATACACAGTAGCCACCTTCATCGGATATAACTAATAACATTTTCTTTGCCAATTAATTGACCAGACTATAAAAAAATATCAAAGAAATACTCATTCATTTGAAGGAGTAATCAATAGAGTAAAGTACAGGACTAAAACAAGTTTGACTGTGAGTCAGTCTGTACACTGACTCATCTCGGAGAGCGCTGCAGATACAGACACAAACTCTAGTTATTTTATCTCAAATGTCGCGTAAGAATACTAGTTCCGTGATACTATTTCCTTCTATATACAACACTGGTGATTTCCTACGACAAAGTTGAGTCGAAAGTATGGGTTTTAAACACTGATACACAGCCAAAATACGCAGATTTAAATGTTTTATTTTCTAGTGCAATTATATTGCATATTTTACAACAGTCTTAAAAGAAACATACAATATCCCATCAACCTTCTGAATAAACCAAAATATAGGCCTACCCAGTGATGCGCGGATCTGGTTGCCACATTAGTTTCCATTGTAAATTATGTCACTAAAACGACTTTGGTAAATAGGCCTACTGTACCTTTCAACGTACTGTCATGTATCTGCTTATGTCCATTGAATACATATCATTAAAAGATCCCCCTTTTTATATTTTGACACCCCTCTCGCAGGTCCCTGCAGTCTACTCTGACAACCTTTGCCTGACAATCACTTGTGGCTTCACCTGAGACGCGTTACCGTAGGGTCTAGATGAAACACGCACGCTCTGACTAAGATCATGTTTCACAGGTACAAAATCAGCAAATGTACATAATACCTATTTGTCATTCCTCCTCCACAAACCTCGCCCCTCTCCTAGTCCTGTCTCAACCCTGCACTTCTCAAGCGTCAACCCTTCTCCTCAAACCCCTCTGACGCCCACCCAACTCCCCGGCATCCTTCTGCAAGTGCTGGCTCAGCTGCTTGCTTCTTGATGAAACCGTAACACCTTAAAGCAGGAATCAGGCAATCAGCGGTTGAAACAATACCAAATACTTTCCCCGCTCATGTTTTGGTAAAAAGCTTAGGGTCAGGACTGGAGAAATATAACCACTCTCAAATTCAGGTCTGGCAATTCATGATATCAACATTATAGTTTGATTATGTTTTGAGGCTGTATAGTGTTTGTTTACATGTACTTTGTTTACTAACACTGGGGTAAAATAAGCTTATATTTTGGGTTCTGATGGGGTATGACAGTTGAACTAAGCTCATTGGACATTTCTAAGTTATATTCTTCAAGAATCAATGGGTACATATAATTAATTTACAAGTCCAAAATGGATGTAGCAACTGCACATTACCTCTTAAAATGTCATATTTACTGGGAAAGCTTTCCCAACCCTCATTCTTTCATTGTAATGTGTCATGTGTGTCGACCCAGTGCTTGGGAAGTGAACAGTATGAAGCCATGTTGACTTGTCAAAAATGTCCTTTTGACACAAAGATCCTGATGAAATGTGGGATGATTGGGTTTTCAGTGCTGTAAGCAACCTTCCGGTTACTAGTCCAACGCTCAAACCACTAGGCTACCCTGCGCCCCAATAATATTCATATTAGGCATGTTCATATTAGACATGTTCACATTAAACATGTTCATATTAGACCTGTTCATATTAGACATGTTCATATTAGACATGTTCATATTAGGTATGTTCATATTAGACATGTTCATATTAGGCATGTTCATATTAGACATGTTCATATTAGACATGTTCATATTAGACATGTTCATATTAGGCATGTTCATATTAGACATGTTCATATTAGACATGTTCATATTACACATGTTCATATTAGGCATGTTCATATTAGACATGTTCATATTAGACATGTTCATATTAGGCATGTTCATGTTAGACATGTTCATATTAGGCATGTTCATATTAAACATGTTCATTTTAAACATGTTCATATTAGACATGTTCATATTTATTAGGCATGTTCATATTTATTAGGCATGTTCATATTTATTAGGCATGTTCATATTT